>NC_043741.1:4639836-4657673 GCF_004337985.1 Pyricularia pennisetigena
AACACCTACAAGAGCCATGAGTTCCCGCGCAGTCCGTTCGATATGCAGGTTCTCTTGCCCCTGAATTCTCACAACGGTCTTGCGGGAGCCGAGAGGCGGAAACGAAATGTAAGTTCCAAAAGTCTCGGTGATCTTTTGGACCTTGTCCATACGACTGAGAAGAATGTTATCAATCTTCTCCGAAGGAATCTCGACTTCCTTCACGAAGAGCCGCAGCCTGTTGAGGACCTCGTGCATCTTTTTCTTGGCGAGTTCGATATGGGCTGGGTCCTCGCCAGTGATGAAGATCTGGTTCGGGTCGCGCGCTTGGGCGTTGACTGGGCAGTACCGAAACACGGAAGAAAATGATGGCGGCATGTATATGGCAGTACGCGTCGTCGACTCAATGAGCTTAATGGTTTTCCTGTTGCGGCCACAAAGAGGTTGATGCAAAGTCAACTCGGCGTGCAGCCCATCGATAATCCGGCCAAGCTGTACGTAATCTCAGGATTAGCAGTGCACGCATGCGTGGAAACTCACACGCTAGGGACTGAGTTTCAATACCATTTGATCAATGTGGATCAGAAGCCTAGTCTTTGCGTGCTCAGAAGACAGATGGTCGCCGTAGATGGCCAACCGCCAGCGCTGGTCCCTTCTAACCTCACTGTCACCATTCAGGCCATCTGCGAGTGGGGTGAGTTTGGGCCCAAGGAGGAAGATGTCAACACCACAAAAGCTCGATGTGTAGTCCAGGGTGTTCGTCACGGGTGCTTTGAGACCTCCAGTCTGCGGATCGAGAAACATATCACCATCAATGTCGATGATGGTGCAACGCTGTTGAAGACCAACGGTAAGCAGTTATTCCAACTCAACATCAAGCCTATACAGTCCCGTATTCATGAACAGGCGACGAAGGTGGGGGAATTCAGCATACGAGGGTCAGTGGCGTCTCGTTTAATATCGTGTCCCTCGCGTGGTATACGAGTTCAGGCGCGCCTGACAAGCAGACTGTTGTCACCTGTCCCTTGACATGCTTTGGTGTTGTCGAAATGACGTGGGCTTCGATGTCGAGTGGACTCGTCGTGAAGTCCTTACATAGCTTTCGCAGGTTTGAAAGATTCTGAGCGTGGACGGGAAGTTCATGAACGGGCACGTCGTCGGGGGCATCTTCGGGGTGGGTCCAGCGGAGGACGGCGTCAGTGGTTGCGTGGAGTATGTCTTCGGTGTCGGGGCCGGCTAGGTCGGAGGACAACGGCACGTTGAACGAGTAGTGTAATGGCGAATCCAAAACATGGGGAGGGCCTTGCTGGGGGGCGCTTGTCGAAGCCATCTTTTGATGAGGACCTGGGCCGACGGCAGGCATGGGACCATTCGGACGTGATGACATTCCAAAGCTGGCCGGGGTCATCCTCTCGGACCAGTGACGCATGTTGGCAAGCTTGTTCATGGTGCCGGTCGGCTTCGGAGGCGGACGACGAAAGGACGCGGCAGTGGATGGCTGGACCGGACGAGACACAAGACTGTGAGAGGCTTAACGAGAGGAAAGCCACTACGGCCACAGCACGCAGCTTTCTTGGGTGCAGACCAGGGACCGGGGCAGTGCAACACGGAGCGCAAGCGGCAGAGAGAGAAAAGGGAAAAAAAAAGCAATTTGACAGGAAAGGAGAAGGAGAAAAAAAACCACAAACGACAAAATTCGAGGGTATCTAAAAGGAAATGAACGGACTTGGGAAAAAAAGAATAAAACAGAAGAAACGGTTTGGCGATGACAGTTCCCTTCCAGAGCTCCTTTGGGGGTGGTTCGTGTGGAGGGGAAGAATGTGGAGGAAGCACCAGGCAAAGTAAGTCGTGAGTGTCGGTTGGACTGGTCAATCCTGATCAGCAGCCAAAAGGCAGCTCGAGCTACGGTGGGCCACCGAGTCCCGGCTTAGTCCACCACAAGTGCACAGTAGCAACCAGCCTCTGAAGAGATGGTCCGTTCCGGGTCGACTTCCAAAACCAAGCAATCGCTAGCGGACTGGGAGCCCCTGCGATTCTGCCCAGAACCATCAATTTTTTTTATCACTGTCATAAACAGACGACAATTTACAATACTATGCCAAGCTCATCCCAGAGAGACCCGTGCTGGTCGGTTCGAATGCCCAGCGATGTCCTGGTTTGCACGGATCTCCTTCACAAAGCCCCCGCTAATTAATTAACCCTCTCAAAGCAGAATGAGGCCATTCGTTTCCCATTCGCTGCCTCACTGTGCGGGCTTACATAAGACGGTACCTGTCTGCGGAGCCTATGCGTGTAGGTACTTCAAGTAATGTTCAAAGCAGGGTACACTGTGCATGTGTTACGGGGCATTGCATACGAAGTCTGCCGTCAGATGTTGGCACCTGATTTTTGATTTGAATGGCTGGGTGGACACCCATCAAAAACTTTCCACAAGCCCCGACCTCATCAGTTTCTCCGGCAAAACGTCTGTTGGGTATGGTATTTTACCAACTCCGTACCTAGGGAGAGGCTCTAGTAATTAGGTGACCTTGGTTCTCTTTTTGTATTTCATAATAGGATGAAACGAGACTCACGGCAGCAACATATCTGATGAATCATCAGCCAAGACGGAAGTCGAAAAGAAAGAAGCCTACAAAGATAAAATGAAACGAAGTTCTCACTGCCGCCCACTCAGCCGCCTGCGAGCGCTGAGCTGACACCCGCTCCGACTAAACTTCAACCCGAGTCGATGACCGCACTTGCTTGCCTTGCTTGTTTGATTTTGTTGACGGACGGGGACCATCTGACTTATTCATCAACGAACTGCCAATGGAGATCAAAAGCATGGTGATTACCGGCACATTCAAACCCCCCGACTTCGGTAGAGGCCCCACTCCCAGCAATCACAAATGCATCATGGACTGCGCGCAATATTAACCCTAATTCCAACGTGGTCTGCTTGCCTGCCCTTTCGAGGTTAGGGTTAACAAGCTCCATGTCAGCCTCTCGCATGCGTGGCCTTTATGTACTGAAGCCTGTTTCGGATGATTGTGGCACTCCTGAAAAGCAGTCGATGAGTTTTGACTGCATAAGCTTCGTTCCGATTTTCCCAGCTTGGGCGACGGTCAGGTTGACTACTGTTGTCACTTGAGATCGACCTATGGCTGCCGAACATAGCTGGGCAGGTATCTGCGGTCTCTCTGATAGATAACATCAACATGGCTGTAGGCGGTTGTTTATGTGGCTTGGGGAGATTTGGAGATGCTTTATTGCATACTCCGTCTGTAGACATGCACTCATACATTCGTATCCGGGTCGTCATCTCACCCTGTAGTCCAACACAGCCCATGCCGTTCACTCCGTGGTGATCCTTCAACTGGGCATTGATGCAGGCAAGAGCCCAACTAGAGCTAATCTCTAGCTCAAGTCCCCAATTCCACAATAAGCAATATACGAGCAGGCCGTAACGCACGGCCGTGAAAAAAGACACAGCAAGTGTCATGTGGGATCATTGCTCACAACGCTACTCGAAGACAACCCTTGAGGTACTGTCCTGATTATGTTGGTTTGTTTGTTTCCCAAAATGTTCCTTTTTGTTACGAACAGCGATATGTACTGCCCTGCATTGAGTTAGACTAGATAGTACCAGACTGGAATTCAATTTCTGTACAGATAGCCTAGGTTTCCAGGCTTTACTCAGGCATAACCTTTGGTAGCTAATAGCTATCCGGTTGAAAGCTAGCTACGTCGTACGTCAAGTTGCACATTGACTAAGCTCAAGCGGTGAGGAGATATGCACTGATATCAACATGGAATCATGTGTTAATTTTGAACTACAGGTCATTTAGTCAAATTTTTGGCAACTCCAGAGCCTATCATTCATGTACACTAACTGTCAAACCACTAGGTGCAGTGACTACAACTGTGCCTCTGCCAATATTAATCCTTCTTCAAACATCTCCGTATCAAACATTCCATCTTGCAGCTCTAGCGGTAAGAACCCCGCATCGTTTCCTCATAAACCACTCCCTCAGGTGCTCCCCGGGACCTGTCGAGATATGGAGCATCTGCATCTGGCCGCATGGGCCTGTCATACTGGAACTGCTGCGACTCTGGTGGCCTAACACTATAGGACCGCTGTACCACGGCTTCTGGTCGAACACTGAACTCTCGTGCATATGGCTGTTGATATACCACTTCGCGCCTGCTTTCCGGATGGGCACTGGAAGCATACTCTCGCACTGACACATCGGGACGGAGGCTTCCGTATCTCTCTCCATAGCCACCTGCCATCTCATAGCGGACCGTCTCAGTTGGTCGCACACTGGCCGCTCTTGTAATATACTCCCTCGGGGGATTCTCAATCACACGCCTCTCGGGGTGCGCACGGCTGCGAACGTAATCATCACCAGCGGTGGATCCCTGGGGCACCACCGAGTACTCCCGTTGGCGGTAAGAGCGGTACTCACCGGCGACATACTCCGGTTCCGTAATGACCCGCCTCGGCGCTGCAAATTGGGGAGACAAGGGGCGTCTGTAGATGACGTTTTCGCCATACGTTTCTGCCATCCTCGACAGAGCCCTGGCCGGAACGTGATGGTCATAAACAAGCGGTTCTGCAGCGGCTGTTGCGACCACGGAGTGCCTGGCCACAGAGGGAGGTCTAGGGGGTTCGATGTATTCTCTTCCATATTCATCGACAATGATGCGGGCTGGCTGTACACGAGGTGGAGGAGCCATAGCCGCTGGTCGAGCCTCACGCATAATCGGGGATGGGGACCGGTCGCGATCATTTGCAGGCCGCACACTCATGCGAGGTTCATCCCGCACGTCATAATACACTGGAGCCTCTCGAAAGGAGGCACGATCCACTATGGCCTGAGAAGCTGTCCTGACACGAGGCTCATTGGTGTACTGTATTGGGTAAGCGGCAGGATCTTGATCCCTAGAGAACTGCGTCGACACCGGCCTTCGAATTTCGTATATATCGTGATCATATGGTTGAGCGCTTGTGTGCACAGGAGCTGGCCCTTCGCGCAAAGATATGTTGCGGCGGTCGTAGCCCACTCGGGGATTTTCTTCGCCGTATGATAAAGCACCGTGTTGATCTCGGTATATCTCGCGTTGGACCTGTGGGCTTCGTGATTCATCGTAGTTCAGCTGCTCCATTGAACGCTGCGATGGTCGCAGCCGCTTATGAGGCCTACCAGCTGGGTGAGCAGAAAATGGGGAAGGGGAGCGAGGCTCCGCCTTGATGTAGGGAGTAGCATCAGCGGCTTGGCGATCAGCTTTGCGCTTGTTTTTCTTTTTGCCCTTGCGTTTTTCATTGGCTTTGGAAGTTTGGGGTGAGCTCTCAGGGCTAGACACAGCCGAAACTTCGTTACGTATGGCAACCACTTGCGCAGGCGTCGCACGAGCTCTACGCGTATCTGACGAGTGAGGGCCCCTGGCAATGGCGAGGGAGGAGACATGCGATGGCTGCGGCGCGACGGGTGAGAGATCGTGTGCTCGCACAACGGTCGATGTCCCGGCTCCATAAGCTTGCGCAAGCCGATTGGAGGCTATTGATTTGGTACGATCGTCAGCACTCTGCTCGTTATCTGTATGGCCAGAATCCGCAGAGCCACTGGCGTCTGCACTTTCCCCAGAGCTGACGATATGAACAGCAGCATCTTGAATTCTGGGGCTCGGAGGACGTTGGGCAGCAACAAGGGCGTTCTGGGTCTGCTGGCCACCAGGTGCGTCGGGCCGGTGATTTGCGGACGAGGTTATATCTGTGGGTATTGATGCTCCATTATCTATGGGGGCAGCGGGTTCGGACATGAAACTGAGCTCTGGTTCGTAGTCTGAGCTTTCGCGCATCTCAACGTCTTCGGGGTCGGGTCTATCAGGTAGACGAGCAAGGTGGTTCGAGTTGGGCGAATCGTCGATGGATGTGGAGGCATACGTATTCCCATGAAGGGAATCGGCATCATCAGAGTTGTTAGTTGCTACATTTCCATCAGCATGCGAAGGAGCCATCTGCTGGGCGAGAACAAGTGCCTGTTGCAGAACGTCCATAAGATCGAAATCAGGAAGAGGTTCGCTAGGCTGCAGAGACCAGCTCGTGCTGCGACGCTGCTCCAACTGCTCTCTCAGGGCACGCTCGACTCTCTGTCGCTGCAGCTGGAGTTCTGTCTTGATGAGGTGATCAGATTTTTCAAGGAAGATGGGGTTGATCTCAGCCCTTGCTGAACCAAAAGTCTTCGCAGATGACGGCGTGCTACTACCGCCTAGGTCACCTGGAAGTGATCCTAAGCCAGGAAAACTTGTGACCAGCGAAGGCTGTGACGAGTTCGCCTGGAAAGCCTGACGATTCTCTGTCGCGCCTACATCCGAAGTCATTCGACTTGAAGAGGGCTTGACATGGAAAGAGGAAATGGCGTTGGTCGTTGGGCCATCAGCGAGCGCCGAGGTGGACGACGATGTTGGTGGTGACGCGTTAGAGGTTTTCGCTGCTAACAGATGCGCAGGAACCTTGATGTTTGGGTGTTTTCCCGACAGCACTCTTTCGCGAAAGTTGACAATTTTACCATATTCATCAATTAGACGGAGCTCATCTTTCGATAGAGTCACCGTCGTCGTTGATGAAATTGAGGCCATTGCAGCCGACGCCGGTTTGGCGGCAGTCGGTGATGCGTCACCTCGATGGTAGGCACAAGTTTATGGCACAGGGTCAGTCAGAGATGAAGCAGCAGAGCCAGGAGCTGCCGACGGCAAGAGAAATATAACAGCTTTCTGGGTCAAAGTGCAAATGAAGGCGTAGAGCAAAGAAAACCCAGCGTATAGTTTAGTAAGAAAATAAGTCGATGAGGACAAGCAGAACGCGAGCATGAACTCAGCGATCGGTTGGAATTGAAGGTCGAAGACAAAAGGGAGAGCTTTGTTTTTGTAATCTGGACTGCGCAGAGGAAATATCTCCTGCATCCACTAATCCCGTGCACGTGCTTCTCCGTGTTGCTTACCGCGATTTCTAGCGTGGCTAGACCCAGCCTCACAGAATAGACCTTGTTTCAACGCGTCTTCGTAGAAGCCCTAGGGTACGATCGATCTTGACTTGTGCAGTGGACATTTAATTGTTTCTGTTTCCAATTGATTGGTAGGTAGGGAGAGTTGAATCTCGTGGTGCAAGTGCTGCTTACCATGATCCATTCCACCCTGCAATTTGCGTCTAGCCTTGGCTGGTCACATGAATGAAATGAATGAGAATCTCCCTTGCTGCGTGAAAGGCCTGTGGTGGGGTTCTTCAGGCTCCGGCTCGGAATGGAATAAATGGTTAATGACGAAACTTATTTATTGAGAACAAACATATATAATAAAAAAAATAAAAAATAAAAAAGGGCAATGACCGAAGCAAACACCGCGATGAGTCTCATGCATCTTTTTTTTTTCTTTTTCTTTTCGGCGAACCCATTCCGCAGTTGGTATTTCTAATCCAGAAAAACTGAAAAACGGTGTGACTCAAAAAATCAGTTTTCAGGCTCTCCGCTAATCGGTACTCGTACTCGACTTATCCGGTATTTATGTGCTTGACGCTCCCGCTCAAGCCATGTAAATCAATGTCGTATTGCATCCATCCATCTACTATTGACTTCTATAGACATCGAGCTCTTTTGTAACAACACAGTCCCACTTTGTTTCGTCACACTTGGTACCGTAACCTCCTTCTGTACATTGAAATCCTGGCTCAACCATTTCAGTCAGACAACGTCTACCATCAACTTCCTGAACTACATTTGATCAAAAACATCAGATTTACACCGTAGCTGCCCACTGGATACACAATTCAGACATGGGCTCAAGCGGACCGCCCACTAATGGTGTTGACCGCCACCCAACAAAGGTCTTCTTCTTGTGAGGACAAACGTACCTTTGGTATACTTGGCTTTGCGTAATGTCGTCATTACTGAAACATTTACTCCAGTGACATTGACAATTGTCTATACCCCAAAAGTATGCACTGCAGCATTTTGTGGATTGTGTTATGATCTCCTCCTCATAATATGCTAACCTGCAACGGGAAAATGACAGGCGCAAAAGTACACGATCGCATGGCAGATTTGATCGACAAATACTTTGCAGAACACTTGTCACTCCCTTGGGATGAGGCGGTACGACTCCACAAAGAGTACTATCAGAATTACGGCTTGGCAATCGAGGGACTTGTTCGACATCACCAGATCGACCCCCTTGAGTACAACTCAAAAGTAGATGTACGTGACTCCACACCTTCGAAGCCTGGATCTATGACACCCAAAATACTCACATCTGCCTGATATAGGATGCCTTGCCACTTGAGGGCATAATAAAGCCCAACCCACAGCTTCGGAAAATGCTTGAAGACATCGACCGAAGTAAGGTCAAGCTCTGGCTGTTTACAAACGCTTATGTAAACCATGCTCGGAGGGTCGTTCGGCTGCTGGAAATCGAGGACCTCTTTGATGGCATAACATATTGCGACTACGCTTCACAGCCCCTCGTCTGCAAACCGCACGAGAACGCATTTGCAAACGCCATGAAAGATGCGGGTGTCGAGAACGTCGATGACTGTTACTTTGTCGGTAAGTGATAATGGGTAGTAACTTGCCTTGGGGAGCGTACCAGTGGTGCTGACTGGCATAGACGACAACTATCAAAACTGCAAAAAGGCAGACGAGATTGGCTGGCATACTGCTCATCTTGTTGAAGAGGGCGTCAAGGTTCCCAGGACACCGGCCTCTGAGCATCAGATTCGCTCCCTGGAGGAATTGCGCAACGTATTCCCTGAGGTTTTCAAGAAACCGTAGGAGTGCAGATAGAGGACATGAAAGGCTCCCACACCGACGTGTCAGCAAAGGCCATTGTATTGTCATTAATAGGGGGGGTTGTGATTATATGCCGCCAAGACAGGCTAGACTTTTCAGGTCGCGATAGATATCAGCAGAAACCAAGCGCATCAACCCAGAGGGACTGCAGCGGGCCTCTTTATGCTTCTTATGACTTGGTCTAGCCTCTTCTGTGCCTCTTGCTTGTCCCTAAATGCTTCTTGTCTTTGCGCCTCGGCAACTCTTAGTTCCTCCTCAAGCTCTTGGATATTGCGCTCCTGGTCCTCCTCACTATTGTCAAGGCCAGGTAGTGTCGATATCAGCATCTCGATTTGTTGCTCTTTGACAATCAGATCACGCGCAAGCTCGAGCTGGCCGGCCTTGAACTCGTCGGCGGGTACGGGGTCGACTGTGCGCAAAGAAGAGGCATAGGGTATCAGTTTTGGTCCAGCGGTTGTGCAAGGAATAGAGGCAGGGGTCTCCAATCAAGCCCGCACCTTCTTTTGGATCATCTTCAGGTTTGAGTTCTCGGATCTTGTCGTCGGGCCCGAGTGTCTCCAGATCATGACGTTTATGGAGGTAGTACAAACATGCAACAAATTGCTGCGCGAGCTATTTGGAGGAGCAGAATATCATCAGCACGGTGAGGACAAACCCATGGCGCATTCATCAGTGGGGTAGAATTCACGGACCTGGTCAACCGCATCTTGGAGTTGCGTGAGTCTGTCACCCATCTTGATTGATTTTTAAGAGAGCGCGTAACAGAGGCTATGGACAATCAGTGTCAGCTGTGACGGGAGTGAGGTTGATTGGAGTGGATGCCAAGAGTCGCATGGTCTGAAGAATGGAAAATGGAACAAGCGCAAATGCAAGGCCGACAGAACTCTGGTTGAACATGAAAAGGGAAGCTCCGATGCTGCCCAAGAAACCATGCAAGATTTGGACAGTATGTATCTGTTGTCCACACTGTGACTCTTCTTGCCAGAACCACGTTATCCTTCACTGTAGACACATACCTGGATAGTTTTTTGATCCCTTCATTAGTCCTATCTAGCCATGGATCTGAGATAAGTGATTCGCCGGTCCTGTACTACACTTCTCATAGAAATTCTTAGAAATATGTACATGGGAGAATAATAATCGAGCGAGGAGGTAGGTACCTACTATGGTTCTTCTGTAAAGAAATGGGTGGAAGATCACTGTGTGGGGAAAAGAAGCTCATTGAAGAATTAAAAGAATCGGGACGGTTGGACAACGCTGCTGTTGTGACACCCAGACTTCTTCGGTCCTCGATCTGATTTATGGCAATTCGATATTGAGTTGCGATATGTCCCATGTCCAAGTACATTCGTTCCGATCTTACTTTCCGACTGTAATTCACTCTGACGGTATCATTCAACTACCAAGTCGACATGAGACGGATTCTATCGTATTGTCCCGATAAATCAGCAAGGCATGATAAGGCACAAATGGGTGGCTCGTCCACTTGACGCCATTCAAAGAGGCACGCCATGGATCCTTCAGCGGAGGATGAACAGCAATCAAGGAGTACCCTCCGGCGTCCCGGATCCTGGAACCACGTCCAACACCAGCGAGACTCTCACATACCCCAAACCACCAACACCAAACCACAACAGCCTGTCATCATTTCTTGAATATGCCAAGAGGTCGGGTTTGAACCCAAAGTCAACAGTCTATGTTGGCACTCACTATGAATATTTTGTGGCAGAAAGCCTCGCCAGCTTTGGGTTCTCATTGTTCCGCGTTGGCGGAGCCTCGGATTATGGAATCGACTTGCTAGGGACTTGGGCTGTCCCGTCTGTTCCGAAGCCCATCAAAGTGATCCTTCAGTGTAAGGCAATGGCCTCAAAACTCGGCCCGAGCCATGTCAGAGAGCTCGAGGGTGCCTTTGTGGGCGCGCCTGCTGGCTGGAGGGACTCTGGCGTGTTGGGCCTACTGGTAGGCCAGCATCCGGCAACAAAAGGCGTGCGGGACTCTCTGGGGCGCAGTAGATGGCCTATGGGCTACATATCGTGCTCCGTGGCAGATCGGCAAGTCAGCCAGATCCAATGGAATCGACATGCCGTCAATCACGGTCTTGATGGTATGGGCGTCGCTGTCAAGTACACAGAGGACGGCTCGCCTAGGTTGACCTTGACAATGCATGGGTTGCCTTTGCCGTCTGGACAATTTCCAAGAACAGAGTCCAAATGACAGGATGATGAAACTTTGAGCAGAGCCATTGTTCGTAATCACCAAAGACTTCTTCTGACCCAGGCCGATGACATGTGAACGTTCATTGCACATGAGATCATGTTAATGAAAAGCTCAGACGAATGTTTAAAGGGAACGAGACGGACTATCCGGCAAATATGCACCCCACAACAGACCGTTATATAAGGTCACAACGAATGAGACCTATACATGTAATGATGATTATCTGACGAGCCGTTTTGTACGAGGGAATTACTGAAATATACAGCAAACAACTGAAGGAACGATCATATTCTGTGGCAGCACCTGAAAATATACCTCTTGAGTCAGTCTTCCCAAATTGCCCTCTTCGCTTTCTCCGCCTCTTCCAGCCTCTTCTTCTCGAGCTGCCTTTCTTCTTCTCTCCTCTTGCGCTCCTTTTCACGCATGGCCTTGTCATAAGCTTTCTGTTCTTCCGTCTGCTTAGGAACCTTTACTCCCAGTGCACTCGCTATCATGCGGCGTGCCACCGCATCGGTCTTCTCGGGTCTCCTGGGCCCATCGGATAAGTCGCCCGTCGTAGCTGAGAAGTTAGTAGCGCTCGGCGAGTAGCTAGGTGTAACTGGTGTGGGCGGAGGTGCTTTGGTGCCCGTCGTCAAGCTGCCGCCGGCCGAGTCTACGGGGCCGCTGCTGTCGGGGCCACCGGATTCGGGCTCAGAACTGGACTCCGGATCGGAAGATACGTCCTCGTCTTCCCATGAGTCTGCGACTTTCTTCTTCGACTTGGTCCCGGCCTTCTTGGTGTTTTGTTTGCGGTGGGTGTCGTTATTAGCCGGGGAAATAGTCAGCTTGGAGACAGCAGCAGCTACGTCCGAGGCCTGCTGAGCTGTAGAGGACATTGTGGGGCGTGCAGCGCAGGACGCTCTATTAAAATCTGATTCGTCGAGCGTGCAAAGACGGCAGTCGACTAGGGGACAGTGCAAGAACCGAGGGTTGCCGATATCGTAGGGTTGTGCCACGCAGAAAGTGGAAACAAAAATAGCTATGGTAATGCAAGCCAAAACAGAAACGCAGCTGGATCTCCTTGCAATGCAACGGATGGTGTCAAAAAGACAAGCAATAAGACAAGCAATAAAACAAGTTGGGGACAACAGCAGCTTCTTAATAAAAACAGAAATGGTCAGGCTGTCTTGACAGGCAACTCCCGCTTTGCCGAATTGAGATAGGTAGGTATACAAGAGAGGTAAGATACCTAGGTTGGTACCTTAGGTAAGGTGGTTGACAAGGTGGTAGGCAAGGAAGGCTAATATTGGAAATCCCAGGCTGTGAAGTGAGGTATCTGAGTAAGGCGCAAGGACGAGATGGGGTGTAGAACTAGATTAACAAGAGCTGAAAGGTCGTCGGTGGTGGGTGGGGGCGGTTAGCAAGACAGTTGAGGTAAGATGAAAGCCATGCAGATGGGTGCAGAACTGATCATCATCTCTAGGCGAAAACAGCCCCGCGGACACGACATAATCTAACGCGCATCTAGATTTGGCAAGTGTGACAACTGAACTAGGTTTAAACACTGTTGTACCACCGGCTATCCCGTTATATACCTATCTAATGTACATAGGACGGTAGATATCTCAACGTCAAGACAGACTTGGTAGACAGCTGTTGACAATCAATTGTTATGAGAAAGGTACCTTCCCCTCACAATTTCATGCCTGGATTATCATTTCCGGCTACCAACCCCGCATTAGCCTCAACGAGCTGATCAACTGGCATGGAAGATCAAAAAGTCAAAGACCAGGGATTTGGCGTCCCGAACAATTTGCTTGTGGCTGGTTGTGGAAGGTGGCTCGTGGGTGGCTAATACATGTAGCGGACCCACCCGATAAACGTCCGGGCTTGCAACGACGTTTATCGTTTCGATCATAGTGGGTTTTTGCTGGGGAGATTCCATCAAGCTCCTTTGCGCGTGCAGAGAAGATTACAAACCAAACGGCGGAAGGTACAGTACCTAGCTGCCTGAAGCTTCATAAAAACTTTCCAAACTTCCATAGAATCTTTTTTTTCTTTTTCTTTTCTTTGTTTCTCGCGGTCACTTTGGAGTTGGTACAGTTTCTGAATCAACATTAATCAGTTCAACTTTGTTTGCAGTCAGGCTTTTGCTGCTTCCCGAGCTTGCCTACCTGAGTTGCATGCATTTCTCCGATTTTGCATCGGCTTCGTCATTAGACTAGGTGCCGCCACTCGCAGAGGTAGTGAAGCACGAGCACAAGCACACATAATCGCCACAATCGCGTTTGGGACGACGACAGCTACCCAGAACGATCACGATGTTACTCAGGCAGCGCGTACCTGCCAGACCTGCCACATTTCGAGGACTACTCGCCCACGCACCGGCGGGCCACCGCTGTGCTGTTTCCAGGCTATATACAACAAGGAGCGTATCCTTGCTTTCGACTTCGAGACCCCGTGGCCCATCATCTCTCTTTGCCGACACAGCGCAGCTGGAAATCAGGTCGAGTTTTTCGACGGTTGCATCCCTGAGAAAGAAGAAGAACGATGGCTTCTTCGACGCGACCGAGCCGTTGTCCGAGGAGGAGGTAGAGGCAAACTCAGATAAGGCCAAGCCATCAAAGGACATAGAAGAGAAGGAGACGAGTGATATCAAGACATCGAGTTCTGAATCAACACCAAGCTCGGCGGCAAGATCAGGAACTGCGGAGTCGCCGGATGGAAGGGGCTCTAGCGCCGCTGGAGGTGCCTCGGGCGGTGATGGATCAGGCGATGGCGGCAAGAAGGGCCGCAAGTCGGCAGCAGAAAAGGCCCTACAGAAGCCCACAGTTCCCGAGATATACCCGCAAGTGATGGCGATCCCCATTGCAAAAAGGCCGCTGTTCCCGGGCTTCTACAAAGCAATAACCATCAAGGATCCGAACGTGGCTGCTGCGATAACAGAGATGATGCGGAGGGGTCAGCCTTATGTGGGGGCTTTTCTGTTCAAGGACGAGAATGCCGATTCCGATGTCATCCAAAAGCCAGAGGATGTTTACGATGTCGGCGTCTTTGCACAGATAACGAGTGCTTTCCCTGCAACAGGGGAGGGCAAGGGCTCTCTCACGGCGATCCTATATCCCCACCGCCGCATTCGCATCTCAAACCTTTTACCGCCAGGAGAGGTAGAGAACAGGAAGGACGACTCTTCCTCAGACGTTCCCATCCCAGAGCCCATACCATCAAAACCCACAGAGGAGGACTCTGCCCAAGAAAAGAAGGGAGACGTTGTGGCCAGCTTCGAGGAGAGTGTTGTTTCGACGAAATCAAACACCCAACACGAATACGAGCCTATATCTTTCCTACGCAAATACCCTGTCAGCCTCGTTAATGTTGATAATCTGGCCGAGGAACCTCACGATCCCAAGAGTCCGGTCATCAGGGCTGTGACTAACGAGATTGTGGACGTGTTCAAAGAGGTTGCGAACATGAACAGCCTGTTTAGGGATCAGATTTCTACTTTTTCGATAAGTCAATCAACAGGTAACGTCACTTCTGACCCTGCTAAGCTCGCCGATTTTGCCGCCGCGGTATCGGCCGGCGACCCCGAGGAGCTTCAGGAGGTTTTGGCGAGCTTGAATGTTGAGGACCGCATGCAGAAGGCACTTGTGGTACTCAAAAAGGAGCTCATGAACGCGCAGCTGCAGTCAAAGATCTCAAAGGACGTCGAGAACAAGATTTCAAAGCGACAGCGTGAATACTGGCTTATGGAGCAGATGAAGGGGATCCGTCGGGAACTTGGCATCGAATCGGACGGCAAGGACAAGCTGGTAGAAAACTTCAAGTCCAAGGCAGATGGTTTGGCCATGCCCGACGAGGTGCGCAAAGTTTTTGACGAGGAGCTTAACAAGCTGGCTCATCTTGAGCCTGCGGCTTCCGAGTTCAATGTCACTCGCAACTACTTGGACTGGCTCACGCAAGTTCCATGGGGCAGGAGAAGTGCGGAAAACTTCAGCATTTCAAACGCGGTAAAGGTTTTGGATGAGGACCACTATGGTCTGAAAGATGTCAAGGATCGCATCCTCGAGTTTATTGCCGTGGGAAAGCTGAGAGGAACTGTGGAGGGAAAGATTCTCTGCTTTGTCGGACCGCCAGGTGTAGGCAAGACGAGTATCGGCAAATCTATCGCACGAGCACTTAACCGCGAATACTACCGGTTCAGCGTTGGCGGCCTCACAGATGTTGCTGAGATCAAAGGTCATCGGAGAACTTATGTCGGTGCTCTTCCTGGCCGTGTGATTCAGGCTCTGAAGAAGTGCAACACGGAGAACCCGCTCATTCTCATTGACGAGATTGACAAGATGGGAAGCGGTTACAAAGGCGACCCTTCCTCTGCCCTCCTTGAGCTGTTAGACCCAGAGCAAAACAGCTCATTCCTCGATCATTACATGGATGTTCCTGTCGACCTATCCAAGGTCCTGTTCGTCTGCACAGCCAACATGACGGACACCATACCCCGGCCTTTGCTCGACAGAATGGAGGTCATCAGGCTCTCGGGCTACGTCTCTGACGAGAAGATGGCCATTGCCCAACGTTACCTTGCTCCGGCAGCCAAAGAACTTGCTGGGCTTGAAAAGGCAGACGTCAGGCTGAATGACGATGCCATTGAGGAGCTCATCAAGTCGTACTGCCGGGAGTCGGGAGTGCGTAACCTGAAGAAGCAAATCGAGAAGGTCTACCGCAAGTCAGCACTCAAGATAGTACAAGATTTGGGCGAAGAGGCGCTACCAGAATCAGAGGCCCTGACCGAGGCTGGCAAGGCTGCACTGGAAGAACAAAAACAAAAGGAGGAAACATCCGAGCAGACGAAGGAAGATACCAAGGAACCCAAGACAAGACCCGACGAGCCTTCACCACAACCTCTTACCGAGAAGCCACGGGTTGCCCTAGAAGTGCCGGAGAGCGTCCACGTTACTATTGACAAGGATTCGCTCAAGGACTATGTGGGACCTCCTATCTTCACTTCGGACAGGCTTTACGACGTCACACCCCCGGGTGTAACCATGGGCTTGGCATGGACACAGATGGGAGGCGCTGCCATGTATATCGAGTCGATACTACAGGCAGCTCTGCGCCCCGGTTCGAGGCCTTCATTCGAAATCACGGGCAACCTTAAGACGGTGATGAAGGAGTCGTCCACCATTGCCTATTCTTTTGTCAAGGCACACATGGCAAAGAACTTCCCCGACAACCATTTCTTTGAGCGTGCGAAAATCCATGTTCACGTGCCCGAGGGTGCTGTGCAGAAGGATGGCCCCTCGGCAGGTATCACAATGGCCACTAGTCTGCTCTCATTGGCTCTGGAGATGCCAGTTGATCCTACCATTGCCATGACAGGCGAACTTACCCTGACCGGGAAGGTCCTCCGTATTGGAGGCCTGAGGGAGAAGACTGTTGCAGCCCGACGAGCTGGTAGCAAGATGATTATATTCCCAGCAGACAACATGTCGGACTGGCTCGAGCTTCCAGAGGTAAGAATTTATACAGCAGCATGTTCTCCGTTTAATGAGTTTCTGGTTTGCTGACAAATGATTTGCTCCCGGTAGAACATCAAGGAGGGTATCGAAGGTCGCCCGGCCAGCTGGTACTCTGAGATCTTCGAACTTGTCTTTCCAAACCTAGACATGACGAACGCCAATAAGTGCGTGAGCTGCGAGTGGAAAAGGGCCAATGCCGACAAGTCGGCCACTGAAAAGGAGGAAAAGGAAGAGGAACCCTAATGCAATCGAGGACGTGGCAGCTGAAATGTCCGTATGATTGTCGGTAGGATTCAGGGGCTTAAACCGAATGTTATCCATGTACAACAGCAGGAGAAGGATAGGGAGGGATGCGCTTTGATTCTGCTGGGCGTACGGATGCAACCAATAAAGGGTTGCTGGAATAAAGAGGGAATGTAAGAGCATAAAGACGTGGCTTGCTTCGTTTCTGGCGTTGGGGAGTAACCACTGACGAGGCGATTGTACTGGGAACACACTACTCTTCTGTGAAATAAGGGATTTTCTCGTTTGTCTTTTCTTTTTCTTTTAATTGTACTATATTTGCATTTATTGCTCCAGCATTTCCTGCTATAGTATACAAGCAAGAAGCTAGACAGGCCTGATGCAAAAGCAGTCCAGTAATGAAAGCCATAACAGGGGTACTAAGGTGGCTCTGGTGTCGGAACCTTGCCTCATCACCCGCAAATACTACGAGGAAGTGAACTAACCCAACCCAGAAATGCTAAGTCTTCTCCACCAGCTCCATCTGCTCGCTGGGTCAATATCAACTATGTGTTAATGGCTCAACAGCCACGGTTCAACAAGAGGGAGATCAGGAAGGTAATGATCATAGGCTACTGGCCAACACAGGCCAGGGCTTGCCAAAGCTGCCCCAGACTTGCTCACCCGCAGCCGTGTCCGCTGCGATTCTGCATCGTCTACTAGCAAATTCCCACCATCGGCAGAGAGGGAGGTTCCGTCAGGGCCATCTCAGTGTCTCTTTTGCTGTCAGGATCACCGATCCGCCAATCATGGAACTCTGCTTCCTCATCTGCACCACAACTGCCCCAACCCAGCCGTCATATTGGGCAGCAGGACAGAATAAGGGCAACGTCGGAGAAACCAGTGTTAATTGCACGTGTTCTTTTGGGCAGCCATCGGATCGCAGGTAAACTGTATCTGGGTCAGGTTAGATCGGATATCACTACCTGGCTTGATTGAAGGGCATACCCACCGATCCGCGGTGGATGGGGAGGGAGGGACGTACAGAACATAAAAACGAAGAAAATAATGCAGGCAAAACGACGTCAGTCTTTTTTTT
>NC_043741.1:4657685-4712424 GCF_004337985.1 Pyricularia pennisetigena
TTTTTTTTTTTGGTCAGTTGTGCGCATGGGATAATCAAACGGTCGTCAGTCTAGTGATCCAGATTGGGTAAGCAGTCCAGCCCAACAGGTGCCCAAACACTTCTTTTTTTACCCCCTTTGTCTCCCTTGAAACGGGGAAATGCATGCCGAATTGGCAAAATAGATGCAGGAGCAGTAACGAAGAAAAAAAGGAAAAATAGTATGGAACGACCCCACGGCTTGGTCGAGAAAGGATGCCACATCAGGAGCTTGTCAGCGTGTCATCTAATGCAAAGGGTATAAAGGGTGCATCAGCAGCTGCAAGATCGTGGGCCAGTCAAGTCTAGCGATACGTTTGGTAGCCTTGCTTTGCTTCCCCCGTTCCTTTTTTTTTTTTTTTTTTTGTCATCACTCCCTTCCTCAAGATGTCATATCACACTATCTTGGTGCATTGCTCCGTAATAGATGGATTACTTGGCTTGCTCTATCCAGAATGTCACAAAGTTCTCTCTCGCCCCAGCGGCTTGGGTGATGCGGTGCGTTGATGCCCAAAAAGCCGGCAGGGAAACCAACCATATGCATGCATGTTTTCAATGTCAATATCGTCGCACCGCCCAATGGTAAGATTTATTGGCCATTCATGACGTTTCGAGCTGCGTCAGTGCTGCCAATCATTGATGAAGGCCTGAGGTGTCTTTGGGGGTAATATTGATGGAGAGATACACATTGCAAGAGCTGCTGATGTCAGTCGTCGAAACATTGAGGGGTTTGTTTGATCAGACCAGTCGACCTGGGGGATAGGGACAACGGAAACCCCTTTCCCCTCTGTTTGCTAGCGAAAATAATCAAGAATAAAAAAGCGGGAAGAATAGAGTAAGCGTGGGTCAGTGTTTGCTGCTCCCCGTACCTATATTTTTTGCGTATTTGTCTTGTCTTCTCAATGTGGACGGGACGGCAAATATACAATACATCCGGCTTGTTCCGGTCAGGCTCAAATGGCCGGACATACATACTTTGTACAACGCTATTTCACCAAGCTTAAGCAGCGGCTATGTAGAAGTGACCTAGGCCCGCAAGCGACTATTTTATTGTCACTCCAAAGCCAGAAAGGAGGCAATTTTTTTGCCGTCGAAAAGGCTTGTAATAAAACCTGCATACATGTACCAATACCCTGAGGCATCCAATCGGCTCAAAAGCTCTGGTACCAATTTTCCGGCTTGTAATTTATGCATCCGACAGTTGTGCTCAGGCCAACAGGCTCCAAACTGAAGAAGGTTAACTTGTCGATTAAGACAAGAGCCTACCAAGGCAAAGCAGGCACTTTAGCTGGCTAGTGTAGGCACGTAGGTAGGTACCTAGAGCTGAAATTAGATCCGGAAGAGGCGGTAAAGGTACGTGTTCGGACAACTATCACTAATAGCTTCGAATGCCTAAAATACATGAACTGGCTACATTGGAAGAAGAGAGATCAGACGACAGTACAGTAAAAAGCATTTGGGTTTTGCGTCGTATGCGCTAAGCCCCCTTTCTAACTTTTTGTTCTGTGGATTGAGGGAATTACTCCGTACCTTAAATAGTGACTAGATGAGGTCTCAATTTATGACTGCAGTCATAGGACAAGACAAAGCTGCAATCTAAACTTACAATTTTGGTGCGGCTTATTTTGGACTTGGACACCCACCTTGTCATGTACCTTGGTTGAATTGTGGGAAAAGACAGCAAACCTAATTGAAATGTGCATACTGTAGATCTCTTTGAGATACGGCCGGGTTGTGGCGGGCCAAGTGTGACAAAAGTGACTTTCTCGGCATTAATCACATTTGATCCAGGGGATCACGATGGCAATATGCGTGCGTCCCAGGCGACAGGCCTTGTAAAGTTGGTGATCTTATCTGCTCCGTGGTCTGACACTACGTACGTGTTCCAGCTCGGTTGAATTGTTGCTTGCAGTGAACCGGACAAGATCAAGCGCTGGCGGACGCAAGCCTATGTGATTTGCCTACGGAGTGCCTAAGTAGGTAAGTAGCATGCGAAGGGCTCCAACTACGGGTACGGAGTAGGGCAACTACCCGGTTGTCTTTCGGGCGACCGCAGCGTCTCCACAGGTGCCTTAACACGTGTAGACTGTCGCCCCACTCACGATCATCACACCACGAAGGTATTACCCCGTCGCTTCCATTGACAACAACATCCTTACCAAAAGCGAACCAACAAATACCTCAGCCACCTGGAATTAAACATGCTCTACTCTAGTTACATACAGTAGAGGAACTACACTAACATCGCGCAAAAAAAAAAAAAAAAAAAAAAAAAAAAACTGATCAGACTTGACCGGGCCAAGCTGGAGTAACTTCCAGGTTCAATTAATGACAACGAGCTTTGATAAGAGCTAATCAAATCATTTTGTCAATCGACGGCGCTGCACAGACATAGGTAGGGCTCTCCGCCCCTCGGCAACCTTTCAAAAGCTCAGAGAGCCCTACGAACGAACGGTAGGTATGTGCGGAGTTTTCCATTTCCCTGAATCAAACTTGTCAGGTTTTTAGCCTGGTCTGGTCTGGCCGTCCGTGAGATGTGCAAAAGCAAGACAAGGTACACTCCCGCGGGATGCTCGAAGGGTGGGTACTCAAACTCACCGCCCGCTGCTTAACGAGTGGGTCGTACATGCAACCCATGAAGTCAGGCCAAGCAAACGGACGCCCAGCCCCTTCCTCGTACAGTAAGGAAGTTACGAAGGAAGGTACCTTACCTGGGGTGGCAGGCCGAGGCGGAGGCTGGTTTATTAGGTTGACACACCACACCCGAGAGACTCCAGGGGTGTTGGAGCTGTGGTCTGCTGCAGCTGTCCTGCACGCGCTCCGCCCAAAACGCGGACAGATTGATCTCGAAAATTTAGCTTAGATGGGATGAATGGAATGGTGTCGCGCCGACCAAGCCAAAAGTAGCGCCCGCCTTACTATTACTGCGTACATTTCAAGCCTATCATCAACTGCTTAGGGATTATTATTTTGTTTGACGACCTGCCATCGTCGGGCATCCATCAGTTTACCCGTCCCGCTCCATCGTATTGACGCGTTGGGCTCAAGCAGCCGCAGGGAAGAAGAAGAAAGAAAACAACCCGAAGCCAAAAAAAGAGACAAAAAAAAAAAGAAACAAAAAGAAAGAAAACACTAAAAAAAGGAACGAAAGAAGAAAAAAAAACCCCACGCGCAAATTTCACACCCGCAAATTACCAACAAGCACTTCAAGGACCGGGGCTTGGCTACTGTTGTGCAACATTCGACGCTGTAGTAAGCTTCACAAACTTCATCTCACGAAGTTCTCCGCCTCAGCTCTATTCCTCGTCCTCAGTTCCACGACTCCGGCCCTATCTTCCCTGGCTGGTATTCCCGCATGAAACAACTTCGGGGAGTGACAGCAGCAGATCAAGTCACTCTGTCGCCTCCAAATCCGAACTGACCGTATCTCTTTCATGCCAACGAACACCTGACCTGACCAGGTTTTCGTTTCCCCAACGATACACCGCTGCTGGCCAACCAACACCGGCGCTGCTCCTGGCTTGGTGTACGCTTTTTGCCTCATAAACAGATACATACGGTGTCTATCTGCGCTTTCAACGTCTCAACGTCACGGTGGCCAGCTGGCAGTCCGTCTCAGCAAATCGACTGGTATTGAAGGCAGTTTTTGTCTGATGCACGTACGACTTGCGTTGCTCTCATTCGGTTTCCTGCAGAGACCATCGTCCGCATCAGATGAGAGCTGCATCGCGCAGCTTTGTGCCATCCCACCACACACATCTTTTAGCATAGGCTCATTTGCCCTCGGACTTCAGTAACGGTAATTGCCTGTTCGAAAAGACTCCGGGGTAAGGATAAACCCAGCTGCCGTGCAGGCGCAGCAAACCCAAGCATCAAAGGAATCCACACAAAAATCACATCCACGCCAGGGACACGGTAGTAGTCGGCTTCTGGAATTTGATCTCTTAGGAAGTCGACGCGGCCGCATCAGCCTGTCATCCTACATGCCGCCGCCCCTGGACTTGTACAGCAGAAATTCGTCACGATTCTTGTCGAGCCAAGATTTTCGACAAGGTCCTGCGAGCTCTCACCGCCCCGGCCTCTCATGGCTCAAAGCGGTCAACCCCAGCAAGAGGAGCCATTCTCACCGCTGCCTGAGTCCCCAGTCAGTACAACAGCACCGGCCCCATCTTCCGCCTACCAAACGAAACCTCCCAGCTTGTGGCGAAAGTTGCTGGGTAGGGCCAATGACGGCGCCGAGCAGCCACAAGATGAGGCTTTTGACGTCAAGGAGGACAATGGCGGCTCTCAGAGACATGAGGCTGATACGGAGAAGGAGGAAGACCTTGACCCAGACGATCCTCGCCTCGTTCCCGTACGAAAGATGAACCGCAAGGTCGTGGCGGGTCTCCCGAGGGCACAGACGTTCAAAAGACAACAATCTGAGCTCCGCGACAATCTCATGCCCGCCGAGCTCTCTCCGGCTGAGCGTCGCGGCCTCTCTTCAGATCGAAGACTACACTCACCACCGCTGAACGGCTCAGACGGTTATTCTAATCCTCGCACAAGTGCCCCGGACTTCATTTCATCTTTCGGCGACTCGCTAGCCGATGTCAGCATCTCTGGAACGACTGCCTCGGTTGAGGAACCCCGAACGGTTTTGGCATCTCTCCTCAACGGAGGCAGAGATAAATCTGGCGAGGATGGACCGCTTGAGACTGCCGGCTCGCTCCCCTTCATGTCCCCCAATTCAATGACGAAATTTCCCGAGCCGTCTTCGGATCATAATTTGGACACGGCTTCCATGACAACCTCGGTATACGACCAGTTGATTCACGACGATCTGGAGCGCATTTGGATTCTGAACTTGTCGATGCACTTCCGGGACAAGTCCAAACGAGAGAAATTTTTCATCACGTACCGGCAACATGAACATCTATGGCGGCGCGTTACCATTTCACTAGACTATCGAGCCTCCCCAGAGAACTCTTTGGAGCTGGATCTTGAACACACCAAGCTCCAGCGCGAGAAAAATGCGAAGATATACGAGGCAATCAGGGATAGCCTGGCTGACATTCAGTTTTACGACACTGTCACCAATCTCAAACTCCAGACCACAGATGGCAGGCTGCACGTGCACGTGGTCGAAGATGTCAATGTACGTACCTAGTCCCTGTTGGCGATGCTAACAGAACCCGGAACCTGGTTCGATGTGATGGATGCACTGACGTGAATTGTCCTACAGGAAATAATACACTATCCGACAATCCCAATGATACGGCATCTCGACTGCAGGCGCGTCAAGGAGCGCGAGATTCATTTCGAAGCACACATGTCAGGCTTTGTGTATAAAGTCCGTGTTCATGGCAGGACCTTGATCAAAAAAGAAATTCCTGGCCCGGACACGGTGGACGAGTTCCTCTACGAAATCAACGCACTGACTCAGCTACAAGATTCGCGCTATGTGATAGAGTTATATGGTATCATAATTGACGACCGGGAGGAGCATGTCAAAGGCCTGCTCATCAGTTACGCCGAGAACGGCACCCTTGTGGACATGATTTATGATCACGACCACCAACTGCCGTGGCCCAGGCGTGAGAAATGGGCGCGCCAGATAGTTGACGGACTCTCAGAAATCCACGAAGCTGGCTTTGTTCAGGGTGATTTCACACTATCCAACATTGTCATTGATGCAAACGACGACGCCAAAATCATTGACATCAACAGGAGAGGCTGCCCAGTCGGATGGGAGCCTCCCGAAGCAACTCCACTGATTGAAAGCAACCAACGCATTTCCATGTATATTGGCGTCAAGTCGGACCTCTATCAACTTGGCATGGTGCTTTGGTCTCTGGGAGCGCAGGAGGATGAGCCCGAGCTGCAAAATCGCCCTTTACGTCTCGATCTAGACACTGACTGCCCTGAATGGTACCGCGAAATCGTCCACATCTGTTTGGCAGAAAACCCGCGCCACAGGTTGCAAGCTGCGAGGCTTTTGGACATGTTCCCTGGCTCAAAATACCAATACGGCAGTGGCACTGGGCGCTTGATCCCGCATCACCATCACCAGTACTCACATGCACCGTCAGCCTCCTTCGATTCTTCCATCCACAACTACAACAGTGCCCCGATTATCCGAACGATCAACTCGCCGCCGCCCGAGTGGTCGTACAAGACGTACAGTGGCCAGACATTTGTAGACACTGCCGCAGCTCTCTCTCGGGATCCATATTACTTCCCGATGCGCGGGAGATCTCCCCCAAGCCCAATAGCAAGTCATAGAAGTGGCGAGCTGTATGGTAATCGATATGGGCCACCCGCTTGGTCTGCCTACAGTTACGAGCAGAACCGCACCAGTGAATACTCAGCCAGCGACATTGGTGCTGACAACAGAATAGATGATGATGCACTGCGTGGTGAGAGAAGCGAGACTTCTTGGTCGGTCCAGGGGGAATCCCTGGCGGATACGGAACTGGATGAGGGTCCCAGCATGGGCGCTTCGCTGATCGGCCTAGACAGGCCGACTCTGGAAACTCCGGTGATACCGAGAGATGCTTCCCGTGACAATGCCACGCCACAACCGAAATATAACAACACACAGATGCTCCTAACCAGTTTGGCAGAGCAGTTCACCGCGCCTGGTGAGTGTTCAGCGCCAAATTCACTCAACCCTTGCGACAAGCAACCAGAGGCTATTCCGTTACCCCCGTCGCCAGTCAATGAGGCCGACTGGGTAGCTTCAACGGCTTCGCAAGCCTGTGAATCTGAGAAAAATGAGATGGATGCAGAGGGAGATGGCGGGGCACTGATATGGCCACTCGATGAGCCCCATTCGGACAAAGAAGCATCAGGCTCAATAGGGCTCGTTACCGGTCTTCCTGCGGTCGATAAATCATTTGCCTGCTCCCCAGATCCGAAAACCGCCTATCCGAGAACAGAAATATCAACAATCTCCGAGGTGACTGGAATGGACGTCCCTGACACTGACATCCTGGGCGGTGCAAGTCTGACACCTGTTGCCGAGACGCCAGAGACGATGTTGTTGGTGAACCCGCTTGAATCACCAAAATTAGAGCAAGTCCTGAAGAGCTTGTCGCCGCGGCCGTCGAGTACTAGAAGCAGCTCACCCCCAGTTCTGCCAAATGACCTGAAGGGTGTCGGGTCTGCTCATGAAGATACGAATGAAGAGATGATGAGAACTCGAGACTCTCTAGACGACGACTGTACGCACAACTTTGATGCCATGACCTCAGGCACAAGTCTTGCAGATGACTTGCAGAAGTCGAAAGCTTTGAGCGGGACGCGCCAGGATCCCGTAACCACTCAACCAATTGCAACCTAGACCTTACGACTATCTAATGATTATGTTAGCTTTTTTTCTTTTTCTTTTTTTTCTTCTTTGTCTCTTTCTCGCACTTACACCCATGTATAGAACCTGTTTTTTGATTATGATTTTTTCAAGTTCATTTCTCAACAATGAAGTTGTTTTGTATTTGCAGCGTTTCAGATCCCCTGTAACTATTAACACTTGCGATGGTGGAGTTTTGATAAACGTCGGTGCGAGCCGTCGTCCTTACTGTCTAGTCGCGTATTTTTTTCGTCATAGCATCAACGTTTTCCTGCATCATATTTTCCCGGGCTTGATGAAATCTATTGGTACCTATTGCTGTAGACCTTTTATCAGCCACACGAAATAAGACTCGAATGGCAGCCTTTCTATTCTTTTTTCTTTATTTCTGGTTTTAATCCATCTTAAATACTGAGCCTGCCTTCCCGCCTGCATGCAGGGATGATTTTCGTATGCTGGCTTCATTCAAGATGGTCCCAAACGAATACCATTGAAGATCGAGGAATTCATAAATAACCCTAATTTGATCTCGGTTCTATTTGGACGAACATGGTGGAAACGATCAGAAGCCACGGGGTTACAGAGAGAATCAGAGATCAACCGAAAATAAGGAAGTTTGTCGATGTAGCATACGCTTTACGCTTTACCGAGGGATGCTTATCCGCTCCTGACGAGCCGCAAAAAGTCGCCACAGTGCATTTCGGTGTCCAATTCTCGAAGCCTTCGGCATCTACATGACCAAGGCAAGAGGGATTTAGGCATGACATGTACAAAGTATAACCTTCCAGCATAAATCGTCTTTACATGTATCAACTGAGTTGCTAGGCTTGGCAAGTTGTTGAGTATGTGGTACTTACTGGTGAGAGGCATTCGTCGTCTCCCTTTTTTTTTCACATGCATTTTCCTTGATGGTCTTTGTGTTTTTCGTTGGCAGATAACACCCGAGAAACGTTACAGAAATTGATCAAAATGCCGAATCGTTGAGAGACCAGGGGTGCGCGAACGTGCGATGTTGCACTTGTCTAAAGGAGCTGGAATTCCCGAATTGAGATGACGGGCAGCCATGGAATTTGTCGGGAAGAACCCGCAATCATATGTCAAGGATCGGACGTTTGTTTCTATGTGCCTGGGGTTTGGGGTAGGTTAGATGAGCCGAGGCACACACCTAAAAAAAAAAAAAAAAAAAAAAAAAAAGAAAAAAAGAATATTTGATCTTTAACTCCTTGTCCGGGTCGCTCAACTGTTTTCTTTCCTCTCTGTGGCAATTGAATTTTCCCATCCACCGACGTTGTTTTTAGACTTTGGGCACTTTGACGTAATAAGAGGTCGGGGCTGCAATGTTGAGAGTGGTTTTTAGCGGGGTTGTCTCCAACCTTGGAGCTACTCCCGTACCAAATAAAAGAGAAAAAAAAAAAAATGCAACAGCTTCTTCCTATGACACAGCCAAGAAAAGATGCTTGCAGCTTTCTGGCAAACTGTGGGGTCTTGAAGACAGGAACGACCACAACATGGGAGCCGGACGAGGCCGATCCCAGAAATCGGAAGGAGAACCCAAAGGTATCTCGGGTATCCACTAGTGGATTACTAAATTTGTAGTTGATGGAAAAGGTTACTGCTGCCTGCTTGCCAGCCAGCCAGCCAACAACGATCACCATTGGCAAAGGCATTCACATTTGCAGTACAGTTCACGTGATCGACAGGGCTATTCCAACAAGTTTTAGCTACAGCTGCAATGCAGATGGTTTTAGCGGACTATACCTGCCGAGACGGAGGAAAGCAGAAGCAAAAGTCAACAAGGCGCCCGCAAAACTGCAGAGTTGAAGGAGAGGTACTGTACAATTTTCACTGATAAAAGAAAAAAAGTCCCAGCCCAGCCAGCCCTTGAGTGCCGGGCGGCGATTCGGCGGGGGATGCCAGGGTTGCAGGGTTGCAGACTTACAGGGATGCCGACGGCCCCTTTGCCCGAACGGACGGGGGGGAGACAACACTTTGACCAATCAGGTGTTGTGCTTTCCCAACAATTGCCTCCCCAACAAAATGCGTGAGAAAAAAAAGGGACCATAAGATTTTTTTTTTTTTTTGATGTAATTCTTTGATAGCACATGAGCTTGGGCGCATGTTTACGACGCGTGGGTCAGTCGACTTTATGGCATTGACGGGCAGTGATGAGAAACAATGGGCTGATGCGTCTGGGGCCGTGGCAGACTGCACAAGCAAGAGGGGAGTAAGAAGAATAAAAAATCTGGTCCAACAGCCTTCCAAAGGCTGATATTATCTTTGGAGGGAGGATGGGATCTGGGGAGCCTCATAGCTTGGAGCCTGATCGCCCGTGCAAGCCCAGTCAACCTCCCAACGCCTTGTCAGAGGAATGTTTTGTCGCAACAAATGAACAAACTCATCATCTGATAGGGTGGTCAGGTGGCTTCTGATTTGGTTTGCCTAGGTTGTTGTTGTTGTTGTTGTTGTCCTCAAAATAAGGAAGCACCTACTAGTTTGTAGGTTCTTACTGTCCCCAACCTCTAGATTAGTATACAGCAAGGTGTTTCGCAACGGCCAAGTACAGTGTACTGTATTTGCTTGTTATGGTAACAAGGTTTGGTTGAGAGAAGGACATTACATGTACACGACGGCAGGCAATATGTACTGTACGTGCGATACGTGGTGTATCAAAGCCAACATCCAAGTCCCATAACCATATTTCGGTAGGGCAATGTCCAAGTCAGCCTCCAGAAGTCAACCCCCCAGAGTTGAGCTGATTCGCGAGTCCATACATCCATCCCACAGGAGACATACCCCGGGCTAGCCCGATCCTAGTTTTTACTTCTTTCCTCTCCCTTCCTCGGCAGGGCGGCTTCTTACTCTGTTCTGTTGTGTAAAGGGAAAGCAAGACCCACCCGGCCTACCCACCCGCCACCTTCTGTTGTTGAATACCCTTGTTGTTGTTCGCCCCCCTCCAACAAACCCCAAAGCATTGATATAAACGGATACTACCCAACCAATTCTTTGACCTGACCTCGACCTCACTTTCTTTCATAGCACCATCCAACTTTTGCCATCAAACCTTCACTTCTCCTTCGGCACTTCTCGCCGGCAGAGTCTGTACACTAGTTGTACAAACAACAGTCAAGAGAGTGAGAACCTTGGACTTTGGACTAGATAGTCTTGGCTTCGCCAATCATGGCTTCGTCATCTTCCTCCGTGCCGGAGTTGGCTGCTGCCTTTCCTGATGGCACTACCGACTTCAAGCCCATGAGGAGCAGCAAGTCCTACGATGCCAGCAAGCCGCACATTTCCGAGACACCTATGACCCTCAAGAACTGGCACAAGCACGTCAACTGGCTCAACACCACCTTCATTGTGTTTGTGCCTCTGGCTGGTCTCATATCCACCTATTGGATCCCTCTACAGTGGAAGACGGCTGTCTGGGCTGTCATCTACTACTTCAACACCGGCCTTGGAATTACTGCTGGTAAGTGGGCTATTGGGCGATCGAGCTGGGCCTGGCCCCATTGTACCAACGTCCTCCCTACAGAGATACTAACTATATGTGCTTGCAGGTTACCATCGACTTTGGGCCCACAGCTGCTACAAGGCCTCGCTTCCTCTCAAAATCTACCTTGCCGCTGTCGGCGCCGGTGCCGTCCAGGGCTCTATCAGATGGTGGTCCAATGGTCACCGTGCACACCACCGTTACACCGATACCGAGAAGGACCCCTACTCGGTCCGCAAGGGTCTCCTTTACTCGCACATGGGATGGATGCTCATGAAGCAGAACCCCAAGAAGCAGGGCCGCACCGACATCACCGACTTGAACGAGGACCCGGTTGTCGTTTGGCAGCACCGCAACTTCCTCAAGTGTGTCATCTTCATGGCCCTCGTCTTCCCAACACTGGTGGCCGGTCTTGGATGGGGTGACTACTGGGGAGGCTTCATCTACGGAGGTATCCTGCGTGTCTTCTTCGTTCAGCAGGCCACCTTCTGCGTCAACTCGCTTGCCCACTGGCTCGGTGACCAGCCTTTCGACGACCGCAACTCGCCTCGTGACCACGTCATCACCGCCCTTGTCACGCTTGGAGAGGGATATCACAACTTCCACCACGAGTTCCCCTCAGACTACCGCAATGCAATTGAGTGGTGGCAGTATGACCCCACCAAGTGGTGCATTTGGATCTGGAAGCAGCTTGGTCTCGCGCACAACCTGAAGCAGTTCCGCCAAAACGAGATTGAGAAGGGGCGTGTCCAGCAGTTGCAGAAGAAGCTCGACCAGAAGCGCGCCAAGCTTGACTGGGGTATTCCTCTGGAGCAGCTTCCCGTTGTTAGCTGGGATGACTTCGTCGAGCAGTCTAAGAACGGAAAGGCTTGGATTGCTGTTGCTGGCGTCATTCACGATGTCGGCGACTTCATCAAGGACCACCCTGGTGGCAAGGCTCTCATCACTTCGGCCATTGGCAAGGACGCGACCGCCATATTCAACGGCGGTGTCTACAACCACTCCAACGCCGCCCACAACTTGCTCTCGACCATGCGTGTGGGTGTTTTGCGTGGCGGCTGCGAGGTTGAGATCTGGAAGCGTGCCCAGTCTGAAAACAAGGACGTTTCAACCGTCGTTGATTCTACGGGCAACCGCATTGTCCGCGCTGGCGGGCAAGCAACAAAGGTCGTCCAGCCGGTTCCGGGAGCCCAGGCTGCGTGATGCCTGGTGTTTCGAATCTTGGTCACGGTTAGGCTCATAGGTTCATACCCCATGATGGGTTGCCATACCGTGCATTACTCTGCGATGAGTCAACCAGAGATTGCTGCTTTCACTGTCATTGTTTGGCGTTGAGGTTTAGGTTTTTTTGTGTTGTTATTGGGTGACTTCCTATAATGTATGGCATTTTTATGATTGTTGTTAGATCAAAATTGTTGGTGAGCTACAGCAGGCCAGATCGGCTCAGATTGACTACCTTGCTCATCCGGTCTGCTCTGTACATAGATATTTTCATCGCTCACATATTCTAGTCTGGGTGATTCTATATTGGCAGGACGTGTCTCGAAAAATGTTTGTGATATACCTTTTTGGCCGAAGATGCTGCTGGCAGGGAGCCCAGTGAGGCCGCTGGCGTCTGCGGCAGACCGATGATGAAGACTATGCCACAGAGTTTTTCCTCGTAGAAGCACGGGTAGGGTCAAGCCTGAGGACTCCGCGTCGGAGAGTGGCATACGTGTGGAAATTGCTTCTTCGTGTTGATGTCTTGAATAGATGAGAACTTGCATCCTTTGCCCGGCCCCTTGAGACGACTAAACAAGCATATCATGTAAGAAGACATTCCAAGAACCGAAAGACGTGGCGTGGAAGTGGTATGCATTTTCAGACCTATAAGCCACGAACTCGAACCCAGCTCGCCGTTGGTAGCCACAGATGCGATCCAAGTGCGTCGGGACAACATCCGGGTGACTCGAACTTGCAGCTGGGAAAGGGTGATGGGGAGACAACTATCATCATCACTTGAGACAGCATCGTTAGCGGGATCTGCCGGCCTGTCTGCCTCCTCCTCACGCGTCCGTAAGGCCAGAGACCATGATGTGACCTTGACAGGGTCTCGGGCTCTTTGGAATTTAAAAAAAAAAAAAAAAAAAAAAAAAATTAAAAAGATGATGGCGCTAGGCATTTCCATATCAAAAGACAAGTCGCTGCGACTAGTCTACCGGGTCTAAACAGCTTTGAGGGCCAAGCAGTGATGCCTACTGCACGTCGGGATTATATCCCGTGGCGCTAGTGCGACTCCCGCCAACCCCTCCCCGCCCCCCGCACAAGATGCTATACTACCTCTCCATCGCTGCGATTATACCAGGAGACAAGACGAGCACAGTTTGCATGCTCGTCCTAGCCATCCAAGTGAATGTGTTAAGGCCAGGTCTACCGCGTTCCAGAGACAGACCAGGGGAGGGCCAAGAAACAACGACCACGTCTAAGTGAAGGAGGCGAGCTCCCCTCGATTTAACGGCGGCACGGGGGAGGTTAGGGCGGGAGTGGATTGCCAATAATAACTAGTTCCGTGTCAGCAAACAGTGCTGCGGAAACCATTTGTTGCTTTGAAATCGCCTCAAAGGCACGGATATAAACGAAGTAATCAAACTTGTATGAACTCTTTTCCAATTTGAGCTTTGGTTAGAATAGATTAGGATTTTGTGGTGGCTTGACCTGGACGTGAAAGAATGAGAAATAAACCTCGACTGGAAAAATTCAAATCCCCAAAAAGCGCAATATAAACAATGGCCAGGAATTATTATGCCCTCCAGGGGTGATGCCAAACCACAAGATAACAAAATAGCAATGGTCCATTATTTCCCAAGGAGATTAGCCGCCTGCAATGCATGAATTGTCAATGCACCCGGCTCTGTAAATCTTGACCCGGTTCCCCTAAACAAGACTAAGATCTCCAAAAGGCAACAAAACAAACAGTGGGCAGACCGGTACTCTGCCCGCCAAGAACCAAGAAGGTAAACAAAAGAAATATAGTGGGGTTCTATATAGCATAAAAGACAAGCAAGAAACGAATGAGCATGACGGAAGTGACGACCTTTTGAGCTGAGATTGAACAGGACCAGGAACAGCCCAATATTGAGGAACTTGGTATTTCCAAGCAAACGCAATAAACAAATGAAACTACCCCCCAAGTCTTTGTTTAGATTCCACCAACTTCCTCCACACTAATAATAACAGTCTTAGCTGCTCGAGTGACATATATGTGTATATACTTTCTGACAAAGGAAAATAATAATAATAATAAAGGATTCGATAGTGTGTTGTCCGAGACAGTTAATTGGCCCATCCCGTCATCCCTTCCCAGTAGAGAACAGGGGATATAAGGGGTTTGAAGAATAAATCGGGGGAGCCAGCCGTACAATCTATAAGGGTATTCTTTTCTCTCTTAACGACAAAAATCCAAAGAAGCAAGAAAACGCGCCAAATGAGTCGCAAGGTTCCATAAACGGTAAACGGTAAACGGTAAACGGTAATAGAAAGAAGACCTGGTCATAACAAACAAGGGCTAAGGGGGGGAAAACATGGTGCCACCATCAGTATTCCCGGGCAGAACAACTCCATGCAACCCATCGCACTGAACGAGGCCCATATCCACTGCCCCCTTTTTCCAAAGAATCAAATATTGAACTAGAAAGACTTAAGGAGTAAAATGAAGCCGTGTTGCCTTGGTGAGCAACACAGATTCCACCAATGCTCGGTTTTTCTGAGAGCAGGGGACTGAAGATCAGCTAAAAGAAAAAGGAATGATGAATAGAGAGTGTCGAGAAATGTTGCAATAATATGCCTATAGTATGGTGAAAAAATAAAATAAAATTAAAAAACTCCAAAACACCGAGCCCGTGTATATGAAGGACGATGACCAACCAAACCAACTGAGACTAGTCAGTGTAAATGCAACGCTCAAATGGGACCGGGCACTTTTTGCTCTAAAATCGGTGACTCGCAGCCCAGATGCTCGCTGATGCAGACGCAGCCCATTCGGACTCCTCGTATGGTGGAGTTGGCCACTTGCCATAGTCTGTGGGTGTTGAAGTGTTGCCCTTGTCAAGACTGAGGGGCTTGGGTGTCATGTTCTCGCTCCCGTCGCCGAAAAGAATCGAGTTCCCGTTGGCAGAGGGCGACGGTGTCGGATACGGGTTAAGGCTGGCATTTTGTGCGGCGGCGGCAGAGTTTCGGTTACTAGCAGGTGTCTTCGCAACGTTGTTGTAGTGGGAATTGCTGTGCGGCGGGGCCTTGTCCTTGTTCTCAAGCTTTGTCATTGCCTTGTGCGTAGATGTGAGAACTTCGTCCAAGAGCTCGTCTTCCTCGTCCGGCGCGTCGTACTGATGCATCCCACCGGGTTGACCAGCCTGTGCTCTCCGCGTGCGGCTCGAAATTGGCCCACCAGGAACATTGTTTCCGTTGCGAGCTGCATTCATTAGGTTGTCAACAGACCGAGGTTGGTGATGGGGAAGCGAGTGGTGCCTTTTCAGGGTGCCATTATTGTTTGTTGGCACGTTGTGAACCGGTACAGCCGGAGGGTCTGCCGCTCCCATGTAGTCGCCGTGTGAATCCTTGCCCGCTGCCTGTCCTTGTTGATCAATAACCATGGATGACCTGTTGCTGGCAAACGGTCCGCATCCGGCCTGAGCCTCGACGTCGTCATATGTGGGTGACATCGGAGCTTGGTGACGGCCCGAGAACCTGCGTGCCCTCTTGCGGAGGTGCGAGAAGAAGCTTTCCTTCTCCTGCTTACCACTGGGTGGCGAAGCAAGACCTCCGTTACCATTGAGGGCACGCTCAGCCTGTTGCCGGTGAATCTCGGCATAATGGTTTGTGCTCGATGCCACCGACAGCTGGCGTCCGATCTTCTTGGAGGCCTTCTCGGTACCCCGGTTGCTCGATGCGTTTGCGTAGGCATCGTTGTATGCCGGCGTCCTGTTGCTTGCTTGTGCAGTCACGGCATCCGACATGGGAGATATCGGCCTGATGGTTGGCAGGATGGGCATAGGCGCAACATTCGAAGGGCCATTGGTCCAAGTGGTCCGCTTGCTAGAAGCAGCGGCAGGCCTTGCCTTGGGTTGACTTATCTCACTGACGGTATGGATCGGGGCCGGCCGGGGAGCCACATCCTTGGCCACTGGAGCTGGAGCAGCACTCTCGTTGCTGTCAGTACGACCAATCAATGATTTTCTAAACCATGACTTGGACGACGTTGGCGTTGAGCTTGCAGAGTCCTTGCCCTTGTTGAGATCGGACTGCTTGCGGCCCAAGATCCGTGATGCTGACGACTTGGGTCTCAAGGGGTCTACTGCATCGGCGAAGTACTCATGGGCCAATGCCTGTGTTGATGTCGGCCTGTTCTTGGGGTCCCACATCAGGCACCACGTGACGAATTGGCTCAGCGATGCGGGCCACTGGGGCGCCTGCAGGATCGTATCCATAGCATGGGGCGCCATCTTGGGAAATGAGAAGCCGAGCTTGCCTGCCAAGCGGGTGCCTTCCCTCCATTCACCGCCTCCAACGCGCCCACCCGTCTTGTTGTACCAGTTACCTGGGCTACCCATGATTTCGCATACTCTCCATACCTGGTCGACCTCGTTGCCACCTGGAAAGAGGGGTTTGAGTGTAGCCACCTCTACGGCCATGGCGCCGACTGCCCAGATGTCGACAGGGGCGGAATATTCGCCGGCTCGGAGAAGCACTTCGGGTGCTCGGTACCATCTCGTCGAGACATAGGTCGTGTATGGAAGTTTCGAATGGGTTTCTCTTGCCAGTCCAAAATCGGCAATCTTGACGGTGTATGCCTGTGCTGGAGGATTGACAATTGAGGAGTATCTTCTAAAAGATGTGGAAGATTCGTTGTGTCCCGAGGTCGATACCAAGATGTTTTCGGGTTTGATGTCTCGATGGAAAAAGCTGTGTGCGTGGATGTGTTCGAGACCTTGCATAATCTGAAAAAGGATGCTCTTTACGCTGGCGTTTTCGAGCGCCTTGTGTTCCCTGGCCTTCATTAGTTGGTAGAGGTTGCCCTCCATATACTCCATGGCAATGTGCAGCTTCTTGGTGAAGGGATCCAAGAAGATATCCAGAGCAGGCACAAGGTGGGCGTGTGCCGGTAGCGTCCTCAAGAAAACGACTTCGCGGAGCTCCAGACACGGAGTGAAAGACTCGAAAGTCTTTTTCATCGTCTTGATGGCAACCTAAAAGAGCGGTTCAGACGCTGTCAGACTAGAGTCCCGCAACTTTAAAACAAAAAAGTCCAGACCAAAAATCGTCGCAACCTCGGAAAATAGACATACCACAGTGCCCCGGCGAGCGACCGCGGCTCCGGCAGTGCGAACTCTTGCTAGAGCCACGCTACCAAAGCTTCCATCGCCAATCTCCTTTAGTACTTCAAATCGATCTTCGAGGGCAAGCATGTTGGCTGGCGGGTGATTTGATCCCCGATGAGGATAGTCGTGTGAGACAGTCATTGCGAATGACCAGCTTTGGGTGACGATTCGATTGGTATTTCTGGCCCTGTAGAGAGGTCCAGGTCGCTGGGAAAGCTCGACAACCCAGTGAGAGTCGCTTCCAACACGACGGTAGCCCTGGTGAGGGTTTTGGAAGAGAGCTCTTTTCGAAAGAGCCGGATGGGATTTACGAGGTCATTCGACAGAAGGTCAGCGTTGGCAGCTAGCTGTTGTTCGGATTGATGATTGGCTGCAAGTAGTGGTTGTTAATTGATGAGGCGTATACTTGGGGGCGTCGAGATGATCGGGACCCAGCGGCTGGATCAAAAGAGGCAGGTTTGAGTATGGGACGAACGGCCCAGGAATAAAAAAGATCGATTTGGAGCTATTTGCTTGTGCTTTGCTCGACTTGAAGACGGGACGGAGGCGTGCGGCCGGAACTTCCAAAAAGGAAAGTGACGTGGTGGAAATAACGCAGTAGAGAACAAAAATAAAATAAAATAAAAATTTAAAAAAAAAAAATCAAACAAAAGAGGGAGTGTGGATGAACGATAGAAAACGTCGGTTGAATCGCTGGCAAAGGAGAGTGGATGGTTGCCCCTGGAAAAGAAGGGCTCTCCTGACGATGGTCGGTCAGGATGGGTTGGTATGATTACGGAACTGAGAAAGGGTGCAAAGCAGGACAGGGGCCTTGGAAGGTCCGTCCGGAGAGTCGGGCAGCGGGTCTGCTCCAGTATTTTAGGGGGGTACTGATACGACCCTTTGGAAATGGATTGGCTATCCGCCCTTCAGCTACTTGGTTCGTTTCCCGATCGACTCGTGGGTCGCGTATTGAGGGAATTGGGAGATGTGAAGTGAAGGGGGAATGGAAAGGGAAGTAGTAAGGGAGGAACAACAAATGAGTGAAGTGGGCACCTCCAAAGAGCCAAGTCGAATGGAATCAATGATGCCTTGGAAGAGGGAGGAGGAGTGAGAGAGAAAGAGCACAGATAGCCAAGTTACGTAGGTATTGGGAAAGCAAGTTACGCTGTGCTTGTTGCGTTGGCTGTAAAAACCTGTGCCTGTGTCAGCTTGGGTGTGTGTGCTGTGTTTGGTAAGGATCCTGTGTGCTGCTGTGTCCAGGGTTGGGTGGTGGATGCCAGCCCGGCTCGTCTAAGATTGCTGCCCGTTGTGGATCGTAAAACTGCCGTTGTTGCCAATGCACAAACAGATAGATGCATATATGTACGTATTAGCAGCTAAGAGGTAAGGTATTATTAGAGTAATCTAAGATGTGTCAAGATGCAGAAAAGAGCACCCCAGGGAACCTCCCCAAAATTAAAATAAAACAAATACACGACCACCAGCAGTAAGGAAGAGAAAAAAAAAAAAAAACAGACAAGTGTCAAAACTTCCACGAGGGTTTGATTGCATTAGGAAAAACAGTGATGGTGAGAATAAATCATGTCCAAATGAAGAAGGAAATCAAAAAAGGGGCCCTAATTTGTCCAATGAATCCAAGCAAGCCACACAAGAAACAAGCACTGGGGGAGCAGAAAGCGTTTTGGAACCCCGAAACTTGACCAGCGCGCTCCATTCCAGAGCAACCACTGGTGATAATTTATGACGGGTGTTTGGGAAGCGGCCTCAACGGGGGTGTGTCAGCATCAATCAATCGATTAGCATTAACATGGTATTATTGTTCGTACAAAAGGTAAAAGGCGTTCCAGGTAGTCTACAGTAGGTTCTCGACACGAGTAAAGATGGCAGCAAGGGGAGCTGCATAAAAGAAAGGACGGCTATAGAATCGGCAGCCAAGCTCCGTCCCCATCCTCAAAGAAGGTACACCAGGCGGCGGATGAACAAGCAGAACAGGAATGGTCGTTGTGCTTGGATGGGCTAGCCTTCGTCGAAAGGGGGGCGCCCCAATTTCGCTAAGGACGGGGCCCGGGGTGTCAGTTTTGCGCCAAAGTCCTGAAATGGCAAGGGCAAAACCAAGACACCAAAGTCCCCCGTCATTATCGAGCGTTTTACGTCAAACAGCGTGTGGTAGGCAGGCCCTGGATTTCCTCAAAATGTATTACGATACAGTATATGCATAGATATGTATATATATGTATATATATTTCTAGTAACAATATGCACATTGACGGTTCCATTGGGTGCATAAAGAAACTTGGTTAGTCAAGAGCCGGTGCGTGCATGCAGGAGGAGGCAAACAGCGAAAACTCAATTAGATAGTTGCGAGGGCGGGTGAAGGCAAATCCGTAACAGCAAAGAAAGGAATCTACAATGCAACTGTTTCGTTTCTGCGCTGCCAAAAGGTCACACACTCTCTCCTACCCCAGTCGTGAGAGATTCCGCGCCACCCGTTGGTAATTCCGGCAAGTCCCTCCAGATCTTACCTCGTGATAACTTAGATGGCGAGTAGGACCCATTTTGACATGAAGCGATGGTTTGCCCAGGCTGGTGTAATTATAATTACAAAGTATAATATGGCCGTCCTGCCTATTATAATTACTGCCCCGTTTTCGCGAATGAGCGAGCGAGCCTATTAAAATATGTGGATGGCCAACCGAGATTCTGTTTGTGGGATCCGCTGGTTGATTTTTCCAAACAGAGGGGGGAAAAAGGAAAGGGTTGGGGCGAACAAGCAAACTGTCCGTCGAAGGTCGCAATCAGCCCAATAGGTAAAGCTCCCCCAAAGCATAGTTAACGGAAACAAGACTTGTAAGCCACGCAGTCGCCTTAAAGTAGCTGCGGTTCAAGATCAGCTAGTCTAGCTCGTCAATCACAAAATAAAAGATGAAAAAGCACCACCGGACCCTGAAGCGTACGCCAAAAAAAAAAAAAAAAAAAAAAAAACCATCAGAAGTTTGGACACTTGCGTGTGGTAATCACATTAGAAAAGATTAGATGGATAAACTGTAAACATCGCAGTAAGCGAGTTGCAACCTGCAATGTCAGCAAACGGGCTACGGAGTGTTTTCACGGAACAAAAAGGACCCGGAAAAACTGCCGTTGCCATATTCTTGGACATTAAGAGGCACAAAACATGACAAAAAAATCTTGGTCTTGCATAGTCAGTGTTGACGAATCGCTCAAGTTGGAATAAGCCAAGGGCGCCCCTTGCGGCGTCGAAGAACAGACAAGTTTGTTTGGTTGTTGGCCGTAACGTGTGTAACGGCTAATGCTTTTGCACATCCAAGCGTTTTCTCTATTTTCTGCCTCTCCTCTCTGTCACATTCTTTTTTTTTTTTATGTGCCCCCCATCGGAGCCGGTCCATGCGTGTTGCAATAGGCGTCCCGGGAAAGACTCATGATGCAGACAAGCATGTTGGAACTTTTTTTTCACCAACTGTACGTGTCGCCGACCTCCCATCCTTACTCTCCAGGGAAGCCCACTGTTGCAAAAGCAGGCCATGCCGCCCTGTGAGGAAGCTGGCGCATAAACAACTCATAACCCCACCAGCATTACACGGAATATTGTACAGTAATAGATGATACCTGCACAAAAAGATCTTCGCTGGAGAAGTAAGACGCGCACGGTCGATCATGATCTCTGTGATGTGATTTTTACCTAGTCATTTAATCGCCTTAATTGGAACGCTTGCCGGACGGAAAGACCCAACATTCTTTGGTTATTGTGTCTAAACTTTGTAGTAGATAGATTGTGTCCGGTGTGGGGTTGTGTCTTTTTTTTTTTTTTTTTTTTTTTTTTTGTCAAAGACCAGGGGACATCCAGGCCTAGGCTTTTCACGATTCGGGGCCAAGCCAAATCAGATGGCTTGAATGGTCACTGTGAAGCAGAATCACAACGGACGGGCTCTTTTTGGGCTGGCAAATATCCCCCGAGGGCAGGTGACAAATTCCAATTTTGCTCTAACAAGGCAATATCTCCACTTTCCGCGGGTCTGACCGTCCGCCCGGTTGTGTGCCAATCTGCACGACCGCGAATCGTGACAGGCCCGAGGATCGGACTAACAGAGCTAATGCTTGACCGCCTCGTCTTTTTGTTAGCGGGATACTTTTCAACAAAGATGCTGGCACAACACAAAAAAAAAAAAGCTGCGTTGCATTTGCTGCATGCACGCGCGCGGAAAGCTCCCAAAGTGGAGAGCTCCCCTCCTCCCCTCCCCACAATTCCCAACGGAGCTCGGACAAGGGACCTGAGAGCAACAGCGAGGGAGCTCCAACGCCCCCCAGGCCGATCGTCGATTTATCAACCAAACCACGTCAAAGCGTACCCCAAAACTGTACGCTAAAAACTCGATGGCAGAGACCGCTTGTCCTTGTCAAATTGAAGAATGGTTGGCGGGGGACGGACGTCAAGCCCTCGTCAATCTGTCAGCGCTTTGTCTCTCGTTTCTGTCTCTCTCCATCCTCCCTTTTTTTATTCTTTTATTGGGGGTTAACTTTTTCTGCTCTTCAGCAAACGGCCAAAGATGCTAGAGAACCCGCCCCCAATTGTTGTGGATGACTCGCGAATACGCCCTCCCCCCGGCTGCACACGTGTTCGACGTGTCTGATTGATAACACCTCGCTTTTGCTTTCAGAGCCGAACTCTCTTTTTTTTTTTGCGCGTGCTCCACCCCTCGACAGTAACCTTTTGACAATAATAACCGTTCATCCGTAATCCAGTACTCTACACAAAGTTTTAGTAGTAGCGGTACATGATCATGCGAGCCAAGCCCACGAAAATAGCCCCCCCTTTTCGCTCATGGCGATAGGGTAGGGTGTTTGAACAAGCAGAGATACGAGCGTGTGTCTAGCTAAATATACAAAGTTGATAAAAATAAGGGCCCTCTATGCAAAACCGTCAAAAGATTAGACACCTTCTCTATGCAGATCTTTTACGCTTTTCTTCTTTTGGTCCTCTATGTGTGTCTCTCAATCCTCTCCAGATCCTTTGGCTTGACTCTTTTCTTTGCGGGGCCCACTCGTAACTATGACACGTCTCGGTCCATGATCCATCGATACATCAATCATCGACTCTCTTTCTCTTCCATATCCAACCCCCCGTCGTCGGCTGGTGATCCTGTTCCCACTTCCCCTGACCCGGCTCAAGCTTCCGGTGGGATGTAAAGCAGCATTGATATGAATAGAGAATAGCAAACAAAATCAAAAGGCTGTACCTAGCAAACCAAAGAGAGGGAGAGAAAGTGCAAGCACCACCAAAACGACCAAGAAAGGTTACAAGCGAAGACGCGCATCACGTCAGGGCAGCCTTTTTCATGCCGTTGAACCCGGAATGCGGGACAGGATTGATTGAAAAGTTGTGGGTTTTGTCTTGGGTTGTTGTGTTCCCACTTGCTTCGAGAAAAGAAATGTGGTTCTGCCCGAGAAAAATAAAAACCAAAAAAAAAAAAAATAATAATAAAAAGACAGCAACAAAAATATGACCGCCAATCTCCTTTTTGGCTGATCCTTCCTTTGGCAGAGAAATTGCTGCCTCCACAGAAAGAGAACCCCCTAGCTCCTTACACGTTTCGGCCCCTCATGCCATGTTTATGCCATCCATGGGCCTGCCTCATAACATCCCGTGCCTGAGACACAATTGTGAAACGCCACCTACGAGTGCGAGAAAGGGCCAGTCGGGAGCTCGCTTGTTGTTTTACCTACGTAGCCCTCTGTACGCTCCCTATTGTACATTTTTGGCCCGACCTAGGTACGTACGTACAGATTAGTAGGCACCAGCATTTCTGCATAAACACATAAACAACGCCACAGTAACGCGACTAGATTAAGCATATTCCAATTCTGCCAAGCAAGGTTGATGCTTTCGTGAATTGACTGACCATTGCACTGATCAACCAAAATATACGCCTGAACAGCCACAAGTATATGCGCCTTTTGAGATGCCTCAGACAAAAGCTATTTGGGCTTCCGGCCCGTTCAAAATAGAATCGAAGTGGAGAAAACATTCAACTCGGTGCTGATTGACGTCTCCAATACTGTTGCATATCGCTAAGGGAAACAGCCGAAGAGTTCCCGTAATGCCATTCCAAACACCAAACGCCATACAGAAAATTGACAAAGAAACAACAGAATGAATGTGCCCGAAGAAAAGGAAAAGGAAAAAGAAAGAAAGAGAATGCAAGGGAAAAGCAATATCAGACAGATACAAAATCCATTATATTGCCATCCAGATCCTGCTGCCCATCCGGCTATAGTTCCGTCCGGATACTATGCCCAAGTCTCCAACGCCACACAAAGGAAGGGTATCAAGTTTTGAGGTAATAATACATCTGCTTACGCCAGGAGTAATCGAAGCAGTCAAGGGCAGGATTTGAAAAAAGAAAAGAAAATTCACACAGGAAAGTAGGTAGGCGTAGACAGATAGTCAATCAGCTCAGCATAAGCTGTCAACAACTTAGGTAACAATAATGTTCAGATCGCTACTGCTGGTACTGCTGTAAGACGACCTTTGTGTATCTTGCCCGAGGAGGGTTGTTTGGGTTCCGATCTCAGGCGACGGAGGGCCTAGACTAGCCCGCAGTCGCAGCTTTTCATCTAGCATACTGACCAGACGCTCCGAGTACGTATCGAGAAGTCCGCTGAGCAGGCTTTCGTTCATAGCCTTGGAGCTGCTGTCGCGTATGGCACGGTCTCCTAGGGCTGCTGCGGTGAGTCGCAGCTCTGCATCCAGTTCAGCAAGTATCTCTGGGCGGATAGGCTGCTGCTGGGGGTCCGCATCAGCCGCCGCGAGCTTCTTGCGGTATGCCCGTAACGTACGACATGTCTGTTCTGTCGCCATGCTGAGCGTTCCGAAGCCATACGGCGACGATGATGTGGATGATGACGATGCCAGGGCAGGCGATGATCGCAAGCTGCTTGCGCTTTGTTTCTTTCGAGGCCCAGACAGCAACATGGACGAAGCCAAGGCTGCGGGGGGCGTTGTGCTCAGAGCGGGTAGCGATGGTCTCCTAGCTACCCCTCGCGACCTTGGACTTACTGGCGGCGGTGTGGTGCCAGAGTCACCGCTTCCAGAGGACACTCTTCTCGACGGAGGGTCTTCAACAATCGTGCTGCTTCCTGGAGATGTTTGAGCCGCTGGAGTCGGGGTCCTTGAGCCAGCGGCCAACAACCCATACTTTGAGGTGCGACGAGATAGCGTTCTGGGCGGTGACCGCCGTCCGCCCGATGACGAAGGCCGCTGGAATTCAGCAAGTTCTGCTTTGGATAGAACTTTCCTGAGGGTAGGTTTACTTGACGTCAATACCGGCTCCTTTGCTGGCGATGGATCCCTACTCATCGACGAAGCTATCGGATCACTCAAGTCAAGTGCCCAAATCATGATTGTGCCGTCAGAGGCTACGCTCACCACCGTCCTGGTTTGCCCTTCGTCTTCCAGCAATGTCACACCGTTGATGGCCTGACTGTGACCCCAGTCACGACCCAAAAACGAACCTCTCTGCGAGTCGTAGATCCTCACCGACTTGTCCGTATTGGACACACCTAAGAGGAATGATGGCTCGCTTGTTGAGAGAGGTTGGCCATAAATCAACGAATCCAAGACAACCGACTCGGCTCCGCCTTCATCAATACACTTGAAGGTGTTCAGGAGACGGCCGGTTGTCATGTCATACTGGCATACGGACCGGTCCAAGAGGGAAACGAAGACCGATCTGTCATCAATAACCATCGAAGAAGGCGAGCCCTTTAGCGTTATGACTCGGGATGGAATCGCGGCGATTGAATCCGGGTCGCCCTCTTTGGTGACTAGATCATGGATTTGTAGGGTCCGGTCCATGGAACAGGTGATGATCTTGTCTTCTGAGGGCACGAGGACATGAACCACTTTTGCGGCGAACTCCAGTGTCTGGAAATGTTCAAAGGTGCCTGTCGATGTTCTGCGGAAAAGTTGCGTGGTTCTGTCGCGTCCACATGACGCTATGATGGCCCTCCCGCTGTTGTCTTCGTACTCAAATATCGCCACTACCTGACACACAGACGCGTGTGCTCTGGTATCTATTAGGCATTCTTTGGTATTGAAGTCGAGGACCTTCAACACACCTAGACGGTCGGCAGTGACAAACAGTTGGCCGCGTTTGCTTGCTGCGACAATACACAGCTCGTTTGGTGGCTCCAGCTCATCCAAAACTTCGGGCTGCTCGACAGATACCTCGAAAGAGGATCTGATGGAGCCATCTGAGCCCCAGAGAACAACCTTGCCACACCCGGACCATGTGAAGAAGGCGGAATCAGACGGATTGGGACTGGAAAGAACCCCAACACCCATGATAGCGTCACTATAGCCAGGAATGGGAACAGCTGCAGTGCCCGATGCCTCCTTCGCAGGTTGTTCGCCTGGGTTCCAGATGGCTATCGACCGCTTTGCGTCTGTAGTGACAAGGCGATTCCCAACGAAGCCCATTGCTAGTGTTCCCTCAGCCGACTTGCCTGTCCCAAGTACGCAATCACCTGCGTCATCACAGAGTTTGACCACGTCGATGGTTGTGAACTGGCCACTCTTGCCACCCACGTAGGCGGTTTGGTCACAAACTGAGATGCACTGCACAGGGAACTCGACGTTGGTGACCCGTATCAGCCTCATCTGCTTGCCGGAGTCGTCAAGAATAGATATATCGCCCGTTTCTGAGCAGAGTATAGCTTTGTCGTCACTGATGACGGCCGCACAGGTAAATGTTGCTTCCAGAAGCGAACCAAGCAGTACATTACGACCGGGGAGGGGTTTCTGGTACTGCGGTACTGGAAATGACCCATCACCTGGAAATTTTTGCTTGGAAGGAGATGTGGCCTGGGTTTGCTCCTCTACCTTCCATGCCTTCACATGGCGGACACCAAACGTGACGAGGCTGTTGCCAATCCAAACCATGCCACGAACTGACGAGGTGCACCTGTTCTGTTGGAATAGCCTTGCGGCACCTGTACGTTGTTCAATTTTCCAGATGTAGAGGAACCCATCATTGGCGGAGCCTAGTGACGCTAAATACTTGGTATCCTTAGAGAAGGCCACGGCAGCTACGCCGAATGCGTGTTCACTAATTGATACCAGTGGAATATCAGAGGAATTGTCCTGAAGGTTGAAAATCAGCACCCGAGGTGCGAAGCCTGTTTCGCCGACGGCTAGGAAACGTCCGTCCCGACTTAACGAGACGCAGGTAGCCGCCTTGATGCGCTCACGTTGTGACCAGGTCTTGGGCGACGGGTTGTCTGACCAGTCGCTCGGAGGGCCCCTGTTCCTGCTATCGTTGGCTTTCGGCGTGGAGTTCGGGGTCGACGGTGCGTGTGGTACCGGGGACACGCCATACGTCGGGGTAGCGGTGGGCCTGGCACGGTAGAATCGCTGAGAGTACTGATCTTCCTGCACGTCGACAACGACCACAGCGCCACCGGCAACATAAGCGAAGCAGGAATTGACAGTGTCGAGGCCTGTGGGAGACGTGCAGGTGTTCCCTACGACCCTTTTCAGGGACAGCCGAGCTGGTTGCTCGGCCGCTTTCTGGGGGCGGATCGGTGAGCGTGAGGGGCGGCCGAGGAAAGGCGAGTTGGACGGCGTTAGCCTTAGGCGAGTTGAGGGCGTGGAAGTCATGTTTGCTTGCGTCATCGGCACCCCGTCGACGGCGATGCGGGGTCCGGCCGAGGCAAGTTGCAAAAAGATCCGACGCTCAAGTGACCGCTCTTTTCATTATGTGGCGGCAGTGCTTGAGGGCAGAGGCTCTGGGAAACCGGCGCTGCACGTAAGCGCAGAGTGATTTCCCCGGCGCCGAAGCATGTATAGATGTGTTGACTCGCACGAGTCTCTCAAGCCAAGCTAAAGCAAGGTAACAGCTACCTGTCTGAATGAATGCAGGCGGTTGGTGTCAGCGGCGTTGGGGTTGTGACGTCGGATTTGCCGTTCTCAATGCTTAAGATTTAGCACACCGGACTTCAGCAAAAAAAAAAAAAAAAAAAAAAAATTGTTACTTACACAGCCGATGATCGATCTCAAGGATTGAGGGGCCCGTGAGCTCTCGCCGAATTCGATCTCCTTACCTTCGGCAGTTCAATTCATTTCAGTGAATTTGTGAATTAAGACGAAAAAAAAAAATTCAGCACCTCTAACCGACGGCCAGAGTCGACGTCGGAGAAGGGGAAATCGAGAGGCAGGAATAGAGATGGTCCCGCCCGCACAGCTACCCACCTAGGGATTTGTTTGCTAGGGCACTCCTGTCAAGTTTGTCGGATTGTTTCTCTTTAGCTAGCAGGGGTAAAGATCTTGGCGTTAGTTGCTAGGTCATAACACAAAGGAACGCCAATCAACATGTCGGGCCATGGCAGGGATGGTACCAATTTGGGTAAGCGACTGGATCGAGTCCTGGAGCGAGCGAGGATGAGAACTCAATCCGTCTGAAAGCGGATACGACCAACGGCGAGTCTGTGGTCTGACTGACGTTGCCGATCTTGATCTAGGCATCTGGCAGGTCTCTTCGCGTTAGTTCTTGAGGGTTGGTTTAATTTTCCAAGATTAACAGTGGTTTAATTATTTCATTCATTCCTCGAGGCAGTCAGCCCCTAGACCTCCAAAACTTCTTTGTTTTCTTCTTGCCACGTCAAGACCAAGACATCTAAACATTCATTGGCATGAAAAGCATGACTACCAACAAGGAATTCCCAGCGCCACATTCGTTACACTACGTATTGTCTACGTGACCGGACGTTAAATTTGGCTTTGGACCCCGTTCACTGCTCTGAATTTTGCTTATCACACGTTTACCCAATAAGCGTTGGCCCGCAATTATCTAGGATTTCAATGGCCTCACACATCACCAGTGCCAGCCGGCAAGGACACAGTGGTAGTAGTGATTAGCTGTCTTATAGATGAGAGAACCGTCCACGAGACTAGCAGTCAGAGTTGTTCGTACATAGATATGTTACATGAAATATACAGGGTCTCCATTAGCAGACCTTTTGTTACAATGACGGAAGTGAAGACTACAGTAGACGATCCCGTCGTCCCTTCTTCAATCCTCCCTTCTACCGCTTCCGCCTACACCTCCGAGTCTCCTCGGCCCACCACTTCGACGCCGAGCCTGTGATGGCTGATCAGTAGATTTCTTGCGATTATGAGGTCCATGTTGATGAGGCCGGTTGTTGAACCTCCTGGGTGGTGGAAGGTCTTCCTCTTCCATATCCCTCCGGCGAAGCTCCATCTTTCTCTTGACAAACTCGCGCTTGGCGTCCCAGTTGGTCTTAATGCCCTCTTCGCGCCACTTTTTGGGCGGCTTCGTACCCTGCTGAGCCTTCTGCTCCCAGATTTGCTTGCCCCGCTTGAACCAGCGCTGCTGCCGGTCCTCCTCCTCCTCTGCTGAAGGCGTCCAGTTGGATTTCAGTATGCGTCGGATAGCCTCGGGCGACACCTCGAAGCGCTCCGCGAGCACCGGTGTAGTGTAGAGATCCGGAAATTGTTTATGCAGTGCCCTGATTCCTTGAATGGCGTCTGGTGACAGCTTCTTCTGCGGCCGCCAACCTTGATCACCAAACTTCTTTTCAAGCGCATCCTTTTGGACCATCCAAGGTTCCTTCTTGGGTTTTGGCTCTTCGGCCGAGCCTCTTGTCTGCTTCTTGCCATCTGCCTCTTTCAATTTTTGCTTGTCACTCTTCGTGTCTTTCTTGGCCTTGACCTTCGCAGTCTCAAGCCTTCTCTTTTTTCTCTCCTGCGGGGTCTCCTCTATCTGCGGCGGTGTATCACCCGGACCGAACTGCAACAGTCTCCTGACCTTCCGAGGAAGTCGGGCTTCAGGTTCTGCTGACGCAGGTGTGACAGTTCGTGACTTCTTGGACGCTTTCGCTACCTGCTCGCTCTGACAGGGCTGTCGATCTGAGACATCTCGAGACGCTGTGATCTCGGAGGCAAGCGCATCGATAGCTTCGGGCGTCAGTTCCGCAAGTGACGCCGACTCTAAACTCGCCGCATTACCGGCGGCATCCTCATTCTGCTGGCGCTGTTCCGGGCCTGTCGTGTTCTCCGGTGTTGGCAATGTCTCGGCGGCGGCTGCGGCGGTGTTGTTACGGCATGCTGTGGTGTAATGCAGGTTGCGGTAGGTAACCCGCGGAGCTGTGACTGTTTTTTGCTGCTGCCAAACAGATGATGCGACTGCACCTGGGCCCTTTTCGGCGATGTGCAGTTGAGTAAATCCCCTGACGAATATGCGCAAAGCAGCAGTGCGGCAGCTGCAAGCCATTTCACAAAAACCAGGAGTAGAAAAAAAAAAAAAAAAAACAAAGAAACAAGAAAGGAGTGTGAGGATATTAGAACGCAAAATCAGATCAGATCGAGTACGTAAAACTCGCGCCCGCATATACTAGGCGCGAGCCAGGAAGAGGGTAGGTAGCATGGGAAAGGAAAAAAAAAATCCAGCAGCACGGACCGATCCGCAAAGAGGTCCCCACACCACTCTGGCCGTTGATTCGGCCACTCCGTATGTTCCACCTGGTATACTACAAAAACGTATCTGTATTCCTTGCGCATATTTCAACCAAGGCAGCATATGTAGCATTGCATTTGACTTGAGGAACCCTTAGGTCCAGTGAAACAAGTTGCTTTCAGGCCTACACCTATCACTAGACATCCTTCGTCTGATAAATAAGGAAAGAAAAAAAAAAAAAAAAAAAAAAAAAAAAAAAAAAGCGCAATATATGCAGTGTAGCAATCACAAGTTCTGCTTGCTCATCCAGTCGTTCGCCTTGTCCTTCCACTCATCCCTCCACCTCGTCAAGGGCGGCCTACCCTCGACGATATCACCAGCAGCCCAGAGCATCCTCTTCTTGTCGGTGGCCTCGTCGACGTCGTTATCGGGGCATATGACGTAGAAGCTGCCGGCGTCCATCTTGCCCATCAAAAACTCCACCACCTGCTCCGGGTACCAGGCCCCAGGCGCCTTTTCGGCCCCGGACCTCGACGTCATGGACGTGTGCGTCCATCCAGGAACCAGCAGGTGCGTCGACACGCCGGCCTCGTCGCGCAGGTCAAAGTCGAGCTGCTCGGCCAGGCTCTTGACCGCCGCCTTGCTGGCGTTGTACGCCGGGTTACCTGGCGGGTTGGTAATGCCCTGCTTCGATCCCGTGATCACCACCGCGGCCTTGCCGCCATCGCTGCCGCTCTTCTTAACCGTCGGCAGCAGCGCCGCGAGGCCGTTGACCACGCCGAAGAAGTTGGCGTCCATCGTCGTGCGGAAAGCCTCAGGATCGGCCCAGCTGCAGGCGGTGCCTATACCAGCATTAAGTGCGAGCAGGTTGATCTTGCCTATACAGCGAGAGACACGACGGAGAAGATGGAATTCCAAGAGAATTAGTAGACTAAAACGTGATGATCAACCCACGATATGCATATGCTTTACTACTTGAAACGCAGTGCGGCGATAAAAGATGACTAACCGCCTAGTTTCGATTCTACCGCCTGCTTGACAGCCTCCCAGTCCCCCAGCTTGGACACGTCCGCCTTCACCGTGGAGACTTTCTCACTTGGGACGCTCTTTGGTAGCGCAGCGAGGTGTTCATCGCTCCAGTCCACTGCGACCACTTTCATGCCAGCCTCGGCACACTTTTTGGTCAGTGCAAGGCCAATACCAGACGCACCGCCGGTAATCACGGCAGTGTTGATTGCCTTGAAGATTTGTGACGCCGACATCGTTTCCGTGTATATTCTCTGTTTGAAGCCCAAGCAGAATAAAAAAAAAATTAAATAAATAAATAAATAAAGAAAATTGAAGAGCCCGAAGATGTATTATTTTGGGTGGCGAACCGGTAGTGAGCAGGTATCAAAGTGTGAAACCAAGACAGCTCTGAACGGTTCCCATCTATATAGGGTACTACTGCACGTATTACTGCGGCTGCTCTTATTATGCTCGACTTGCCCCGCTTCTCGACCCGAAGATGCCGTCATTCCTCCGTCTGCAACGGGCTTCAAGTACTTCGTACAGTGCTGTTCGTAAACACGGATAGAAAATGCTTGGTCTAAGATAGCCATGCTTGGCCTCACCGAATGAATTAAGCACCTTGAAACTTGATATTCATTAATCTTGCAGCCTGCGTGTATGCAGTTTTAGAGAAGAAAATAATCACTTTCTCAAGAACCAACAAACAGAACCCAAAACCCGCCCACAAGCCCTATATCTAGATACTCCAATAACCAAGCACACCTACGCCTCGCCCAACCATGTCTAGCATTTCAGCGCGGGAATGTAGGCTGCTTAGCCAGCATGACCTGAACGCTCTCTCGTGCACCCTCAGTATTCCAAATGCCATCCACACCGCCGCGCCGCCACTCATCGCCCGAAATATCACCTCCGCGCACTGACTCACCCCAGATGATATCAAGATCCCGCTGTTGCGATGACAACCAGCTTTTGATGAAATTGGTAGGATCCTCGCTCATCTGGTTGAAGAAATGGTGCCGTAGCTTGGACTCACCCACCGCGCCTACCAGCACCGCCAGCTGCTCGTCGAGCCGCGCAACCTCCTTGAGCATTGAAGCATATTCACTGGTCTGGGTGTTGTTCTGCTGTGTGCTGGCGGGGATGAATGGGAACATGCGTGCTCGCAATGGATCGTCCACCATCACTTGCACGTCGTAAATTGTTGGCGTGGGATTTTTGTGGAACTCTTCATCCATCCGAATCGTGTAAGGCAGCTCGATGGGCGGCAGAGGCGCAAGGTGGTATTCGATGTGCTTGGACAGGTTGACAATATAATCTTGTTCTATGTCCTTCGGGGCGCCTCCGTCTTGCATTTTGCTGGTAGGGTTACCGTCCGGCGTCTTTCCAATAACCTAGAGATGCGGTGCATATGAAGTTAGCTGTTTGAACCCATCGGCGGTCTCCCATAACCTCAAACATCCCGTGAGGTCCTAGCACGTACCTTGCGCAAGAGGTCGTCACAGCGGAACCTGCGTTTTTCCTCGTCCTCCAACAGTCCCATCAACCGAATGTAGTCCCAGAGCCGTATCAAGATCTCTTGCGGTGTGCCCTCTTTCATGTCGACAATTTCTGCCAATGCTGGGCTTATGGCGTATCTTTTGGGCTCCTCGGACCTCGTCAAGATGATTTTAACGTTGAGGTTGTCGTCGCCATTTCGCTTGAACGTTATCTCATCGAAATCGGCTGCTGGCGGCAGTGGTGCCTTTGTCATTTGCGATTTTGGCTGTGGTAGCGCGGGCTTGCTCCATTCTATAATCTGTTCGGGTTGAGCGTTCGGGTCGGCACCATGGCCTCGGTCGACAACCACGGAGAGGGACTCGAAGAAATGTGAGAATCTCGGACGCGGTCCCTGTCCCGCCAAAGCAGCACTCTTTTCTTTGGGGGGAGCATCTGTGTCCATTCGATCTGCTCCTTGCGCTTCCTCCTCATCCTTTTTTGCAGGCTCGGACCCGAATGGTGTCAGGTCTTCATCATCGAGGAGGCGACCTTCAATCTTGAGACGATAGGTAGAGTCAGAGCTCGCAGAGAAGTCAAAGTTGTCTGCCGTTATGGCTGCCTGCCACGGTTGGTCGTCGACGGTGTTGCTGATCCAAATTCGCATGGTCTTGGAGCGCTTATGGCAGAGGCAGGCTGGTGTCAGTTCGGCGCCATAAAAAGGGGTACCTGAAGGAACAAGACATTCAAAATATCCTAGGCATGTAGCTACGCGCAAGCATGTCCCTCTTACCTTTGGATTTCTGCTCATTGAATCAACAATGTCCAGCCGCTTGCGCGACATGGTCGCGTCAAGGCGGCGCTCGTAGTCGCGCAAGTCCCTGTACCGTTGCACGCCGTCACCAATGATTATGTATTCGACCCCATCCGGCATCGTCTTATCGGTCGGCTTGCGCGCTTTGCGCTTTGCGGCCTCGCTCGACTGGACTTGGCGACTCGGATCCATGGACTGCATCTGCTGCGGGTTCATGGCCATCTGCGGATGCGCGCCGGCAGGCATCATTGACATTTGGCCCGGGGCTATCGCCACGTTGCGTGAAGGCGCCATGGTCAGTACGTCAAAAAAAAAAAAAAAAAAAAAAAAAAGTCAAATCAGACGGGCTTGCTCCGCGTTCGAAAAGTTGGTAGGTCTTGATTGTTGTAGGGTGAAGCAAACAGGCAATGGGACTGGACGTTCAGGTTGCCTGCTTTGACTTTGAGTCTAGGCGCTCAATATGGTAGGATAGTCTGCCGCTTAGCCTCCGAATGCGCCGACGACCATTCTCTTCTTCGGTAGCAGGGTAACTAGGCACAAATCCAAGTCCCCATCTAGCCAAGCCCGCGATTTAACTTGACCTGACTTGTCGACGCGAGGCGAACGCTGCAGTATCCGCAATAGCGAACCCGGTCCCAGTTTTCATTAACAGCCGTAGCCCCAGCCGTACGCAGGATTTGGGCAACTTTGCAGTTTAGGAAGCAGAGTGGATATCAACCAGCAATCAATGGATCGATTCAAGGATCGACTATAAAAATGAAAACACAAAACATAACTCCAAGGAAGGATTAAAGAAATAACAAATAACAAAAAAGGTGCCTACAAGACAACATACCGATTGCATGCCCAATGCTTGGGCCACGGCGCTGCCCGCCCATTTGTGGCTGCCTCGGCGGCACCTGCTGTGCATACTGGCGAAATTGTGGCTGCATCCTTACTGGGATTCGATGACGGCCGATGGCATCAGTGGCTAGAGTATGATGTTGAAAAGATTTGAGAGATGCAACAGGGACTATCTGGTCTGTCGCGATGGCAATCGCTTTGCGGATCTTGCTACCAGAGCGGGCCTCGATTCTTAGTTTGCGCCCGCGTCTTGCTTGATCGCGTTGGTCGCGTTTGAACAAAAAAGTTCCTACGGCCCTTAGTCACCTCAGGGAAGAGAGGGACAGCAGTGATCCACTTAAAGATCAGCTTTGGCCAACCAGAGAATTGAAGCTCGGACCACCAAGCACCATCAAGCAGGATTCTCTAGGTACGGTACCGTAAAGGGACGCACTCGTGGCACTGTCAATCGTCCAGAGGTACGATACTTGGACAGGGTAGGAGGCACGTTTAGTGGTAGACCGACCTGAGATAATATATGTGCCTTATACCAGGATATGGAAACTACCTAAGGACCAATATTGGATACAAGGCAAATAGGTGAACTTCTATCGCAGAAAATATATGCATAATCGGCCCCCCGGCCAACTCTACAATACAGAAAGACTTGTTCAAGTGTAACGGGCGGTCGACAAAGAATGTACTCAAAATCCAAAGTAAAACGAATAAAACAGAGTGCAGCATATTGACTGACGCCCTCGCTATGAAATGCCAAATTACAAAATGGTGTAGAAAACAAAAGGCCAGAATAAAGAAAACAAACCCAACGGTCCCCGCGCTACATGTCCAGTGAGAGCTAGGTCCTGCGGTAATGGTTCGGTGGGGAGGGGCGAATGGAACGGCACGAGGGTTCCTACGGTATTCTCCTTTCCAGCCACGACGCCCACACCTCGATCGCTCTGCTATACATTTTTTTTTGTTCAAAGGTGTAAAAAGTGTTCCATTGCTGGGGCATGCTGCGCAGCCCTCTAGAATGCTGCACCGAGCCCATTTTTTGATGCCCTCTTGCTGAAACGGTTCCGCTTTCTCTCGGGCACCTGGTCCTGATCCAAACTCGCCTGGCTCTTGCTGAGCACTGCTGACCGACCGGACCTGTCGCTGACCGTGAAGCCGTCGCCATATTCCGGATAGGTTGCTCTACCTCCCAGTGTACTGGCGGGACTCGACAAAGACGATGGCATGTCACCGAATCCCCCGTTGTCTCGCTCGTGATTTCCAAGTGTATCTTGCGACAAAGCATAATCTCTGGCCCTCTCGAGAGACTCGATCCAGTCATCCACTGAGATCTTTCCCATATCGGTCGACTGTGATCCTTTTGGCTCTTCGAAGACGTAATGCACACCTCCCTTCGGTTGAGCGGGTTAGTAAACAACTTCTTCATCATTATCATGTAATACAGATGGATGATGGGAAGACTGTTGCGGGGAACTAGTATACTTACTGTGTCAACGGTCCATACCGGCTGCCCCTTGACATCCACCTGTGATTTCCACACGCAGTCCGGAGCAAGTAATGAGATTTCCGTCTTCGTTTTCTTCTCATCGCCACCCGCGGGTGCAAGTACGATACGCCCGCTCGTCGTCACCATTACCAAGCGTTGTCTTTTCTTGGTGGTGCTTCCACCAAAAAACCTCGAAAGCTTTTTGTGCCCCTCTTCACCCTTGCCATGGGGACTGTTGGATATTGGTGAAGTGGTCACCATCAGATCACCGAGTTTCAAAATACGCTCGTTACTCCGTGTCAACACTGGTGACCAATCAAGGTCCAGTTGTGTTGGTGGCGGCAACTCTGTTATGATCCTTCGTGGTTGGGATTGCTGCTGCTGCTGCTGCTGTGACGCTTTTTGAGGTCCGTTGTTATGGTGATGATTTTGTGGGTGTGTACCACGGGGGTTCATTGATTGTTGTGAAGCGGACGAGGCGCCATTTAGATGAATGATGTCAGGCTCCTGAGAAGGGGAAGCATACGGCCTCAGCCTCGGGGCCTTGGTCCTCCACAGATCCTTGCCAATATATTGTCCGTCAAAAAACTCGTGGTTCCGGATATGCTCTACCGTCAGCCTCCTGTTTGGGTCCAGTACTAGACATCTCTCTACAAGATCTCGGGCAGTACTTGGAAAGCCATGAGGGAACTCGTATTCGAGCCCCACAATCTTCTGGAACGTCAGATATTCACTACCCCCTTTGAACGGCGGCCTACCAGCCAGAAGCTGGTATATTATACAGCCAAAGGCCCATATGTCGCTAGCTTTGCTGGCGCTCTTGTCCGTCAGTAGCTCAGGGCTGACGTACTCGGCTGTACCCACGAAGGATGCCGCCCGGCCGTCGTCCGAGCCTCCCGCCCCTCCTGGTCCCCTCTCCAGCATCTGTTGGGCCGTTGCTGCACGAGGGTCCGGCAGAAGTTTAGCAGTTCCAAAATCTGTTATCTTGACGTGCATGCGGTCGTCCAGCAGTACATTTTCCGGTTTCAGGTCGCGGTGTATGACGCCTCTGGAGTGCATGTAGTCAATTGCGTCCAATATTTGGGCCCCATAGAATCTTGTGCACTCGACGTCGAACGTGCCCGTCTTCTTCAGGACCCCGAGCAGCTCTCCGCCAGAGCAAAGATCCAGCACATAGTATAGTGATGTCTCGTCCTGGAAGGTGTAATAAAGTCTCACGATGCCAGGGTGTTCTGTCAGTCGGTTGAGAGTATTCTTCTCGATGTTGACATATTTTATCTTCTTCTCCTTGATGATGTGTTTCTTCTCCAGAACCTTTATCGCATACTCTTTGAGATTCTGTTTGTCAGTAGCTAGGTAAACGGTGCTGTAGGAGCCCTCACCGAGGACCCTGCCAAAGGAGAAGTCGCGGACACCCTTGCGCACAGACTTCATCACCGTCCTTCCATTGGCATCCACTTCTCTCTTGACACTGACAGCGGCTCCTCGCTCCTGCCACTCAGCGCTGCTAGTTGGTAGTGGTAGTTCCGGGTTGCTTGAGGGCGCGGCCATTGGTATCCCTGGTATAGAGGCGTATCCCCCTCCCATGCCTTTGGAAGCTGTCCGGCGAGGAGGAACGGGACCGCTAGAGGAGGGTGTCGATGAAGGCTGGCGTGCACCGTTGTGATCTTTGACGCTTGGCTCGCGAGATATCCGACTGGGATCATACGGTCTCGACCCGGCGTTCGAAGCACTTCTCGAAGGAACACGGTATACAGCCGAACTCTCAGTGTTGGTCCTGTGCAAAATCTGTTCTGGGTCGGTATATGCATAAGAATTGTAGATTGCAGAGCTCGGGCGAGGAGTTGCTGCGGGCGAGCGGGACTCGCTTGCGTATGGTTGGTGAAATGACTGGTCCGCTGGATCGTTCTGCGACAAGTTGTGGTCGGGTTTGTTTACTGCTCCCTGCACAGACTGATTCATCTGCTCGGCCCTGGCCGGCAAATAGGGGTCGGGTGGTATTTGCCGATCTTGTTGATTTGTGGTGGACTGGGCGACAGAGACATTCTCGACGAGGCTACCGCTCTTGGGACTCGGATCGGCGTCGTCAGGATTGGCGATCCTCAGACCACCCAGAGCCTGAGAAAGGCTGAGGTCGCCGTTCATGACTGGGTCGGCAGTCCAGGCGGCGGGACCAATAGGTAGGCCGCCTTGGCAGTTGTCTCGGGTCGATAATCAAAAGTCGATTGTGCGTGGGCTGGCCAAGCGATCGAAGACAAGCAGGCGGCCACGGCAACGTCCGTTCACCGGCACCTCTGGGTAGTTGCCGATCGGAAGGTTAGAGAATAATGGTTGAAGGGAGGGATGACACGATGCAGACATGGACGAAGAATCGAGATTTGAGGCGGGCCGCAACAAGTCAGATTCGTTGCGGTTGATCGATTTTGACCGTATTAACATAGATGTTTGTCAAGATAGGTAGGTACGTGTATATACGCAGGCAGGTAAGATTCTCTCTGGTTGTGGTGGTGGTCGTCGTTGGCCATCAATGCACTCTTACCAGCGAACAACTCGACTCACGGCCTGGGGTGGGGGTGTTCCTCCGCAATATCCCAAACCCGCCCTTGGAGTGTTGTCCAGGTCCTCTAGGTGCATTCAGGACCCTGTCCTAGGGCTCCGGATTTTATTCTGTGAAGAAGCCAGGCGGGCAGGCAGGCCGTAGAGCGAGGACGGCGATAATTGTCCCCATAAGCCAACAAGGAGGCAATGGGGAAATTCTAGATCAGGATGCGATGCAGTATAGTAGTGGCGGCAGTAGGCTATTGAGCCGAGCAGAGACGTAATGGCCAGGGACCCAGGATACCTAGGGCGACTTGTACCTACGTGCGTTTAGGTGTAGTGGTGGTAGCAGTGCGTGCCCGGGATCGCATGCACAGTAAAGTACGCACTCCCGGTTCCCGTTACACCACAAACCCCCCTTAAAAAAAAAAAAAAAAAAATTCAAGAAATGAGCGAACGGCTGACCAGGCTTCAATTCTCGTGTGTTTTGGAGCCCGGACTAGCTGTAGACAGAATAAACAATAATTAAAAGTGAGAGAGGGAAAGAAACAGCAGTATGTGAGCACCGCCTTGACTCTCCAGCCCCTCAGGCTGCAGATCAATGGAATGCGACGGTAGTGATATAGTCAGGGTACAGAGTTTGGCCCAAAACGAATGCCACGACTGATGACGGGTTCGACGATTAAAGCCCCATGGAATGACAGCCACTGGCGACCAACCTCTCCCGCCAACTGTCTCCAAGGGCAAGACAAAGTTGGGGCTTGGTCGAGTTTCGGATGGCTGCAGAAACTAGCGCTGATTTGATTGGTGCAATGTACAGCAGCTCCCCCACTACCTCTGACCATACGAACCTTGACCGCACTGTAATCATCAAGTGATTTGGGTTGGGTAGATACTAAAGGTAATCAATAACCTGACCTTACCTTACGTTACCACCTTGCCAAAGGTTATAAAACCCGATGAGAGTCCCTTTTTTGGGTATGTATGGTAGGTGGGCACAGTAGGTACATTTATCCTATTCGAGGATTATGGAGTGCTGGGCTCAGCAAGTTTGAGCGAGCATTACTTTGACATGACTAGACTACAGTAAGTAGGTCGTATAGAACCTTAAGTACCTGGGTAGGTATTCAAATTAGCCTTGGTTCCTTGGTCCCATATGTTGCGTTGTGCAGATTCATTCCATATGCGCTCTTCAATCGGTATTCTCGTGTATCTCCCGGCCTCTCCATCAGTAACACTCTCCACTGTAGAAAGACGATGGCGTCAAGGAGCAAACAGACGTTGGTTCACACGCTTAATTTTGTCGAGAGATAAAATCCCCACGATACGGGTCTAATAAAGGAAGGTAGGCACCTAGGTGGGTTACATATCTTGGGTAGAGTGCGTAGGGTTTGTGCATATTCATCCATCCGACTCGGGACAAAAAAAGAAAAAGAAAAAAGTGCCATAAGTTCTTGCCCATACTATACTACACTACTGCTCTAAGTAGCTAACAGGCAGTTAAGGTAGTCAGCCCCCTACCGATAAACATTGAGCCAGGTCTAGTTTGCGGCGAACCCCTCGCTTTTTTTTACCTACCTGCCCGGGGACTCAATAGCTGGCAAGGCAGGTATTTACCTGTTTGAGGCACCTCGCCTGTTGCGAAGTTGCATAAGGTGCCGCATTGCTCTGGGCGTTCTGTCCTTGCCGGGCTCGAAAGGCTCTTTCCCAGAAAAACACATCAAAAATCAGAGAATTCGCCTTCACTGACATAATGAGAATTATTGAGTCCAGCGGCTTAAAACAATGGCTGCATCAGTTGCGATTTCATCGGCTTCTAGCAATACACACAACTCGGTCGGTCGGGCGACGTGGAACAGAGTATTTATCTAAACTCGATTCCCATATCATTTGCAGCTCAACAGGGTCGAAATGCTTCGACTTCCACCCACCGCCATTGTTATAGTCGCGTCTGAAGTAATGGCCTACGAGGAGCGCCGGCAGACTCGGCGCTATGTCTTTCAATTAGGCAAAGGGACCAAATCCCTGTCCGAGGTCGAGAGCCAAGGTCCAGAATCAAACTCGCCGTCTTCCAGTGCAAATGTGAAGGTTGATGGTTCGGACACAAGCGGCTTTCGCGATGCTCCCGCACCATCTCCCGGCCCATCAATCCCGGGAGATGGCGGGCACGATGAGCCGGTTGAAGCTCTAAACAACCTTGCGCAAGGTCGTAGCACAATCTTTGAGAACCCGTCATTACCTGTTCGTCTCAAACCCGCGCAAGCAGATGGGATTGTTTTCCCATCGGAGGACAACTCATCAATCCCTGACACTCCTCCCCCGAGGATGGAGGACCTGGATGTCCAGGCTGCAGCAAACGAAGCCTCAGAATCGAATCCCCATGGAATGGGACTTAGAACACAGCGACCTTGTATACGCTCGTCAAGGCATGTATCTTTGGACATGACTTTGTCCACGCCTGCGTCGCTCCCTCGGGCTCCTTGGCTGAACACAAGGTCTTTACAGAGACAGGCTACTGTGAGTTCAGTCTTGAGCCGAAAGCTGGTTGAAAATGGTGCGACACGAGATATTGATTGCCAAAGCAACATATACGGGCGCAGGGGGCATCGCCTGTCACTGTGTCGTCGGGCAACAGTTCTAGGGTGAGAGAGCAGCCAGAGACCCCGCCACGCAGCTCCTCACTTCAGGCTGGAAACTTGGAAAGTTTGCCCCCAAGTGGCGCTTCAGAACGCTCGACTAGCTATCGTCGCAGACCTCCAATCGTCCTTCTAAGATCTCCGGGATCTAGCAGCCATGCGGCGTTGAGAGCCTCGCAAGATATGGGAGAATCGAACGCATCGCTTGCAAATGCAGCACAGCCGAGCTTGTTGGCATCACTGCAGCTTGACGGCAACCACGAGTTCCAGATTTACAATGACGAGATGCCCGCAGCCGAGCAACCGCAAACACCGCAGAACCTGCCCGAGTCTCGGCACCGTGGCCGCCTGGGGGGTGCATTCACGGCTCCCGTCACTCGGATTGGTATGGCGCAAGGTTATGGGGCGGCAGCAGCTAGGGCGGCAATTGCACTTGTCACTCCCACCACCGGTAGCAGTGGAGAGCGAGCTCGACGGGAGCCGAGTCCCCCTGGTCTTAACACCCCGGGATACAGGGGTCTATATGGAGGATTGGAGAACACTGACGACGCGGTGCTGTATGAAGCTGGCTACAGAATGACAAGTCGCGGCAGTAGGCACTTGGAAGCTGAGAGCAACCAAGAGGAGAGGCGCTAAGGGGTCATCGTACTTCATCATTTATTCCAACCATAACATTTCGACCACAATTGCACATCATACCCTCCCGCGACGTAAAAGGCTTCGACAAGAGGGGTTTGGTTCAAAGAGCCCGTCAATTTCGAACCAGTAAGGTTTGTGTGGAAAGACAAAACATTATACAAGGCATCATACTACCGCCCAATAGTGTGCAGGGTGGGCCCACTCAAGCTCCTTGCGGTATGCTGACGGGTAGCTGGAAGACATCACACACTTTTGGCATTCCTTAACCTCAGCCGATCTGGAATACTATCTCAATGTAATTCGAGAAGGTTTGGAAGAGTGGCCCAGATCGAAGTAATGGAGGTTTGTTCAGAAGACAAGTTCGTATGTGGCACAATGACTTGTATTAATGCGCAGACTCTACAACTTTGCTGATAAAATGACATGGTAAATGGAAAGATCAGATCATCAAGGTTCTGGGAGCCTGAGGCACGAGCTTGTTGATGATTAAAGGCCTGAGGCAGAAAGCAGGACGGAAATAACAGCAAAAATATTTCTGAGGCTGACGAGAGCCTTCACTGTCAGTATCAGGGATGCCGGGAGAAAACTATCCGATCATTGGCTGGGCTTTAGCCAAGACTGACAGAGAATAATTGCGTTTACATGGCACCGCGCAGCCACAAAGTCTCGTTGGTAGCAGTCGGACATGGGAGAAGCCGGGGTAGCCGATACATGATTTTGCTGACAGTAGTACTATGAGTAGACTTGCTAGGTTGCGAGGTTGCTAACCAAACCACTACGAACGGTTACCCCTGTCTTGCATTGCTGCAAGTTTTTTTTTTTTTTTTTTTTTTTTTAGTCCACAGCTGACAGCTGACTACTGTACCCCAAGGCCCGTCACCATGCCGGCAGCTGGCAAGGAACCGGGAACAAACACAGCCGAAAGCTGCAGTGCAATTGGCTGCTTCCACAGCGACCGGCCGATCAAAAGTCTGAGACCCCACTTACTCTGGCCCTGCAACTGACAAAGCGCCTCACGCGAAGAATCTCCCGCCCCCGGATGCCTGCAGCCAGACCACTAACCAATCATGGACCCGGATCCCGGCTCTAAAGTGCGGAGGACAGTGTGAAACTGTCATGGCATAAGAGAGCTCGTTCCCTTCCCCGACTTTGCAGGAGCTCCGACGCCTCAGGCTTGGCTGGTAGCATTGTAAGCCTCTTGTTAGTGTCAGAAGCAGCAGTGGCTGGCATTTCGCTGTGGAGCCAGATAGCATCATAACAGCTCCACCAGCGAGGTACCAACAAGGGAGCTTTTTCCAGTTTCCATCTCCATGTACTGTACTGCAGTTAGTGTAGGTTGTTGCTACTTCCTCTCACGAATCGCACCTCGTGCTATTTGCCCGTCTTGCGCCGCCCGTTACATCTCTCTACTTCCTTCTCCGCGTCCGCTGCCCACCATAAGTTCCGCTGCTTCCCTCTCGCACACTTGTCTCGAGATCCCTTCATCTTTTCCCCTTTTACCTCACCCCTTACACCCGAACTCTGTTGACCAATTTGGGTTCCTATTATACTCTTTAGTTACGGGTTCCACCACCTTACCTACTAGTATCTATCTACCATCGTCTGGTACAATACCCGCGTCGACCTCGTTGTCCTACCGCTCTCACCACGTCGCCGTTTGGCCCACGTCCTCACCCAAACCCCCAGCCTTTAGTGACTACTGTCACTGATTCTCGCCTTCTTCAATTGGTCTCCCCTCCATCTCATACTCTCTGACTCTCGTTATCAAGTCTACCTGCCTTCATCAGATTGGTTTATCCTCCTTGATTCCATCTGACCCTAGAGCATCTACTGGCCTCAAGTCGCCTTTCTCCGGCTTGACAATTATAACGCGCCTGCCTTTACGTGACCCGCGTCGATCTAACTTGACCATAGCACATACTTGCACCAGATCACCCATCACAGCACCCACCGTTTGATTCTAACTGCCATATTACTTTGATCTCAAAAAAACAGATTTAGCCCACAATGGCGTCGTTTGGTCGTACATCCTCGCCAGTCCTCACCATGCCGCTCCAATCCCCCTTCCAATCTCCTTTCGGTAGACCACCCTTCACACATCAGTCATCTTCGCTCAGTCAGCCGGCTCCTTGGGCCAATGCACTTGCGCAGAACGCGGCTCAAGCTCCTAGAGGTCGCAAACGCTCCCGTGATGAGGCGGCAGTCAATCTCGACTCGCCGGAAAAGGTACCTCCGCCCGTCGTCACCCCCCAGGAAGATGAAGACGAGTGGGAATACGGCCCTGGCATGATCCTTATCAAGAAGAACTCGCGCTATATCAACGATGCCTCCACACAGTCCGGTACATGGATCGAGGAGCAGAAAGCTAGAGATGACGCACGCAAACTGGAAGAGGCACTCGCATTGCAACAACAGCAAGCTCAAGAACGTCCCTCGCTGCGAAGCCACAAATCCTCGCGTCTAGACATGTCTTCAGTCACGCTCTCTGCTCGCGCGGACTCGTCACCAGTCCGATCAAGTCCTGGACGTGATGTCTCGGATCCGTCCTCGGCGACCGACTCTCCTGCACAACCAGTTGTGGATGACTTCACTATGCATCTTGGGATCGGCTGGGGTCGCATCAGCGACGCACTTGAATCAGCTGCGCGAGGCTGGGCCAAATACATCGAGAACCATTATCAGCTCAGCAACGTCGTCATTAGACTGGAGAGCCGCGGCCTCGAATCCTACCTGGTCCAAGCCAACGAGGGCTACTTCCTCTTTGGTGAAAACCTCAAACAAGGTCGTCTAGTCAGCCAAGACCCGACACGCGCTTTTGAAAATTTGAAGGCTTCGCCCCCGGTCTTCGACGGCGTGGAAATCATGACAGCAGCCGAATCGCCTCGACCCACACAAATAGAGTCTGCGGCGACGACGACCGGTTCTCGCACGGATGTGCAAATGGATCTGAGCTAAATGGCTTGAGTGACTTTGACTGGTGTTGTGCGGGGTGGGTTTGCTGCATGGGAGTTTGGGATGGCGTTTGGAATGGCTTTTTAACCGGCAAGGTAAATCAAAGCACTCGGAACTTGAACTTGGCTTGCTTGCTTTTCGTTCAACTTTGGGGACACAGCGCCCTACAAAACATTTTTAACTGTACTACTACAATCAGCTTCAAAATCAGCGTTTGCAAACGTATGGCGGCGCAATAAAAAGTTTTGACATGCTTGCTTTCTTCCTGTCCATGTTGATCCTGATATTGTGATGCTCAAACAAAGAAAAATGTGATTGATGCCTGCTTCCAATTGGGGATTTTTTCGTGTCTGCCTGAGGCTATACAAATTCTGACTCGGGTCGCCATCACAAGTTGGCGCATGGTTCGATTAATGACTTGCAGCCAATGAAAAACAAACGTAAGCTGGGCGACACAATTGGACACGAAGCGACTAGAATGATGACTGATCCTCGTCAACAAGGACATCCCTTTCAATCTACCTATCATCAGAATGTGGAGAAGAAAAGGGAAGGAAGGGAGAAGTAATAAGTTTCCGGTCCCTGCAAGCCTGGTACGGTTAGCAAGTCGCGTTGCTGTAGCAATTGAGTGATTGCTTCCAGATGGTGCGCCCACCGGACGTAAGACCTCGGTGTACTCCTGCTGCTGTACGGGTTGCCGGTGGTGCGCAACCCCCGTCGAATCATTTTCGGCTTTTTCCTGCTATCTCTGATGACAGTCGTTCAGAATCTCGTCGGCTCGATGTGACAATAGGCTAATTGCTACCTGTTAGTTAGAATGATTTGCCAGTGGTAGATGAGGTGGTTAGGTAATGGGGGTCCCAAATCCACACATGTGGTTGGTTTCTTGGGGCTGTCTTAGAGTCTTAGGTGCATCCCCGCCAATCAAAAGACCAAGAAGACAATTTCTCCTCAACACCAAAAAAAAAAAAAAAAAAACTTCAGGTGGCAAAACCGTTCCTCTTTTCGCCAACCTATCCTCGCCAAGAAGCTGATGCTTCCAGATTGCCCGGCGTACCGTGCGGTACTGTACTCCATGATAGGCTTGTGACCGCATCCCCGTGCCGGAAGTAGAGCAGCGGGCACCCACCACCACACGAGAACCTGGCAGGACCCCTGGTAGGTCTCTCACTTAACTGCACGCTTGTCCAACGGAGGCGAATGTGGTGCAGCTGCATGCAACATTTTGCACCATGGTCCGTCCCAGTGGGCGCCATCCATCCAGTCAGCAAACAGCAGCTCTTTCAATTTTGCCTCAGTGTCGGGTTTTGCTAGCCTGCCTAGAGGCGGCCGTACTAGGTTCATTTTTCTTTTCTTTCTTTTCTATCTATCTCTTCCCCCCTTGCAGGACAGAGTCATCGTTCAGAGGCCTCCGTTCCCCTTGCTGCTTGCATACTAGCGTTGCAGCAACGAGTCCATACAACAGCTCTACCTAGCTGTCTTTTGATTTGATAACCTACAGGACACTAGACTTGACAATTTCCTTGTGTGTGGGGAAGCAAGAAGAAAATGGGCAGATAGCTGGATGCATTGCGCTGTAGTTATGGGCTTTTTTTTTCTGTGTGTGTTTTTTTGACACAACCTAAAGCTTTACTCTGTTCTTTTGTTTTTCTTTTCATTATTATTTGATTGTATTTGGCACATGTGGCCTATCGTCTCAACAGCGCTTGCAACATAGCAAACGTGACCAGCGGGGTTCGCCCGATTCCAGGGATATACCACCCTTGCCATCGCACGAGCAACGGCGCAAAGGCAGTATTCAAGGAAACTCGGCCCCACTTTAGACGCAACTTGAGCTGTCTGCACTGCCGGACGCGACGCCCTGCTGTGCGGTGCGACCGAGAGCCAAACCACAACAACCGAGCTACCTTGGGTGTAGCAAGAAAGCTGTCGTAGCTGAGCAGCTCTCAGCGCTCAACCATACTTTGTTTACCAGGTAACAGGACCAGAAAGCCGGATTAGCGCGAAAAGATAGAATACAATACACCACACAAAGGCAGTCAAGTACCACGGACAGATAGCATTCGGCGCCAGCAAAGCTCCCTCGGGAGCTTGTCACTTCTTGACATAACGACTTTGACCTTACAACGACACGCCACGGTGACGGCTGGCTGTACCCATGGTGTCGCAGCCGGACCATCAATCGCTGGCAGTCCGGGGCCCGTCGTCCGTGGTTGGGGTAGAGGGTTATCGAGGCGACCGACACGAATACTACAACCACCGAGACAGAGACAGACATGACAGGCACGGTGGGGGTGGGGCCTCCAGCTCCCGCTCGTCAATGTCGCGCTCGCGCCGATACAACAGATCCCACGCCGGCGGTGTCTCGACAGTGCCACTGAATGAGTTTCCTATATTCAGCCATTCGGGCGACGTCGAGATCATCGTTGCGGTCGAGTCTGGCCACGAGAACCGCTACCTGCTCCACCGCCATACTTTGACCCGCTGCTCTGGCTTCTTTGAGGCCTCTACCAGCAGCGAATGGTCCCGCGCCCAGAACGTGCCGGCCTTGTCGCCCTTGCCGACGTCTCCTGAGGGGGGTGCTCCTCTGCTCGCACAAGGGACAGAGCTAGCAAGAGTAGAGCGGGAGGGGAGGATCGGCGGCGGCTCTTCTTCAAGTTCGAGCGAGCAAAATGGGGCCGTTGCAGGACAGCAGCAGCAAGGGGCAGCAACCAGGAAAAGATGGCGCTACGAACTGGATCTCGGCGCAGGCCCCAACGACATACCAATGTTGGTGCAAAAGGAGGAAAGCAAAACACCCGTCACAGAGCGCTTGCCGCCTACCAACTCCCTGTTTGGTGGTGGCACCGGATCCTCTAGTAAATCATCACGCAAGCACACCTCGGCGGCACCACCGACATCAAACCACAGCTTCTTCCGCTCGGTCGCCAATCTGAGCTTGGCCAACCACCGACCACAATGCTCGTCATCCACAATCGCTGCACCTCCCAATCTGCCGCCGCCGTCCCAAGCAGAGCAGGACATACTCCGCGACTATGACAATTTGTTCCGCATAATGTATAACTACCCACCGCTTCTTGATGGCATCAACATTGCCGATGCCTACGTTCAATGTAAATCCCTACTCGCACTTGCCGACCAGTACGACGCGTTGCCGGTTGTGGGCCCGCGGGTCGATCACCATCTACTACAGTTTCAGTCCAGACTTTGGAGGCAGATCGCCAAATACCCCATCAGCTATCTGCGCTTGGGCTACCTGGCCCGCTCTCGCATTATATTCCAAGAGTCATTGATCCACGTCGTCGGACAGTGGCCTGCAGGGGAGCGCAGCTTGCGCGCTGCTCTGCCGCCTGTCGTCATTGACCTTATCGAGGACAAAGCCGACGAGCTCGAGGAGACCGTCTCACGTATTGAGTCGAGACTTTTTCGTTTGGGCCTCACTACCCGTGCTGGCGAGCGCGTCAGCCCGTCCACGGCATATCTTGACTGGCTGGCCGTTAGTTTGTTTCGGCAATGGCTAGCAGACAACATGTCCCCGCCGCCGCAGCCTCCCCCTCCTGACCGGCGCATTGGGGGGTCTTCATCATCGTCCTCACGAGATGGACATTTGACCTCTCGCAATCGAGCGTCTCGGGACGGGGGAGCCCACCGCGGCTATGACGACAGTAACCACGTAACCACCGTAATGTTGCCTCCGGCGGCCCCGCCACCCCTCGCCACCCTGGGGCGTACGTACCGCATCCTGGGGTCCACGACCAGCGTCGCTTTCCTGGGCCACGACGAATGCAAGCGTTTCCTCAAGCTGAGCGGCGAGCTGTACAGTCGCGAGAACCTGAGGCGGTTCGAGAGGCGCGTCGACGAGCTCAAGGCCATGGCGAGAGAGGTCGTACGCCCCTTGATGGGCAGCGGGCTGGAGCTCGACGTTTCGGCCGGCGGAGGCGGTGGTGGGAAGGGGGGTGACCATTCTGCCGTCACGTACCTCACTTGCATCAGGCTTTCCGACCGAGATCTGCCGTGGGATGTGGATGATTGACGTCCGACATCCGGTGGGCTATCGACATGATTTTCCTCGAGTGATGAAGAAAAGAAAAAAAAAGTCTTTGTTTTTCACTTTGCACTTTCCCTTGATGAATGATATGATAGACACGAACAATAATGTCGGACTATTCCCCATGCTGCTTTTTGTGTCACATTTTCTTTCCCTTTACTTTGTTCGTGGGGATAGGTACATATAGGGGCGATTGCGCTTGGTTGGGGATCTGGTATCCTTTGCAAGTCTCGTTCTGTCTTTTTTTTTTTTTTTATGCTTCCCGTTTTCTTTTCTTCTCTTATATTTCGCCTTGGGCGGAAGTGATTTAACTTTTCTTTTCTTTCCTTTTTTTTTTCGACGGTCCTGAGGCCAAGTTTGTGGTATCTCCTCTGTCATATATGGGAGGCGTTTGGGAGACTTTTTTTTCTTCTTCTTGTCATAATTTTCACACCCGACTTTGTTTATACACACGTCACAACAGACAGAATGCGATATTATACTGAAACTAAGATTGATGAATTTAGCCTCGTATTTAGGTGCTTGAAAAGTCTATAGCAATACTCATCCACTACTGTTTATGTTGTTGAACTCAAAACTCACTCGGTGCTTTGTCGATGCCTCCGGTTGTACGACACTCGACGTACATTTTGGTACGAAACTTGAGACAGAGGGGCCCATGCATTAGGTTATCATTATCATTAAGATCGTAGCCGTCCTAACTATGTGTATATAATATAAATATGCCCCAAGAGGCCGGGGGGAATGAAAACATGCAACGCTGTGGGCTCATCAAGGCGAGGACCCAGTCAAATCAACGAAAGCTATATCACTGCGGCGAAACATTCGACTCCTCCCACCGCTGTCACTGCCGCTCTGCTCCCTCATGAGGCGGTCGGCTTCCTCTCTAGAGACCTCAACCTCCCTTATGAACCCGACGGCACTCTTCCTCGGTATGTACAGCTTGGTTGTGTTGGATTTGGCGGACGTGGTGATTTTGGGGCCCGGGTCTATGAATTCGTCTTCAACGTTTTGCCCCGATCCGGACATGTGCTCGGAGGATCCCACAGGCAGACCTGATCGAATGCCTGGGCTATAGGCGGGAGATCCCCTCCCGTCCAGGGACTCTTTGAGACTTGCTGTGGAAATGGGCCTGGACCGGCGACTTTGTTGTTCGTTGTCATCGCCATCTGAGAGATCCACGATCGAGTATGGGCTTATGAATTTCGGTCGGTTGGGCTGGAGCTCGCCCTCGCCACCAGACAGCTCTCCAGAAGCCTTCTGGGTACCCGCTGGCACCGATTCCGAACGTATTTCTCCGGCATAACCGACCACAGATGCCAGTTTCTTAGACCGTGCGACTGGATCACCCGCCCCCTCGCCCCTGGATGTGGTGGGCGGAGTGGCCTGGCGTTGCCTGACACTTGAGTCCGATCGGCCCAGCTTGCTGGTTGGTGACCTCTGCTTACGAGCGCTGGGCACGCACAGCGAAGAGTCTGATGAGAAGGGGTCAAGCTCATATGAGTCCTCGGGCACGGGCGATCTACGCGGGTGCTTCTTATCATTCAAGGGCGACCTCTTAGTATTCAGCGACGCCTCAGGATCCGGACCAAAAATGGGCGGGCTAGATGAGATAAAGACCGGCTGCTCATCAGGTGCGGGGCCTGGGCTGAATGGCGTGGCCGAGGAAACATTTCCAGCATGGGGATACGTATTGGTGCGACTGAAGGGTCTATTACTGCTACGATTGGGCTGTGAGCTGGCTATCGTCCACGGGTTGGTTATAGCGGAGGCGGGTTTCGACGCAGCAGCTTTGCGCGAGGAAGGCGGTGGAGGGTCCTGACGAGTGGTGCTCAACTTGGCCTTTGGTTTCTTGGTGTTGATGGTATTGCTTTGCTTACTGCTGTTCCGCGCCAAAGCCACCGACTGGCCGCTGGCCGTGTGAATTATCTTGGTGACCGGGAGGTTCTGCGTTCCTGGATCTAAATTTGTCGCAGAAAGGCCCGGGTTTGCCTGGGACTCAGAACTGGCGACGGTTTTTGCAATACTGGTCGGCTTCTTGGTGACCGTAAGAAACCTATCCAGACCACCAGACTGTCTACTCTTGGTCTTGGCTTTTCGTGTTCTCGTTGTATTTGAGACCTTTTGTGCCGTCGCAGACTTGGCTTCCAGCCTTGTGTGCCAATCCCTTAGGGCCTTTGGAGCTCCGAATTGTAAAATGAGTTCTGGGACCCATTCCGAACATGGTTGGGTTGGATCAAAGACTTTCTTAGGACCTGGCTTTGCAGCCTCCGATTCTCCATTGCCTCCCAATTCGAGTTCCTCTAGATCGTCGTCACTATTCAGAGCCAGGCCACTACGGCCAAAGGCCTCAGGGCTCTCTTCTGGTTCCTTGTCGAGGTCGATATCAACAATGTCCGTGGGGATAAAGGACACTCGGACCTCCTTAGTTCCGTCTGTGGTGAAGTGGCTACGGCTCTTGGATATGTCCTTCACAAGATGTTCCATGTCTGGTTCCTCGGGTGACGACGGTGTTTGAAGGAGTTTTTGCACGAAAAGACTAGGAGCAAGTACCCTGATGAATTTGATAGCACCTATCTTGCCCGTCCAGTCGAAGGTCTCGGCAACAAATTGTCTTAGGCCTTGCACATCGAGACTGTTGCTCGAGGGGAACGACTTCTCAAGTCGTTTCAATGTATCTTCTTGTGATACAACTGGATGGGTGTAGTATCTCAAGACCTCGAGGTTCGGGAAGTCGTCTGGTATAACCAATGCCTTGTGACGAACCCTGAAAAAGCCGCTCTTGTTATCCCGTAGCTCAACCAGTAGTTTCTCCCTCCACTCGACCAGCGCACCGCTGTCGGACCTCTTAATCCGACAGAGTGAGTGGCCAAAACCGCCCCGAGCGGCTTCGCAGGCGACCTTGACGCCACATCCGGGAACCCCTTGAGGGATGTAATCTCCACCGCTCATCAGAGCAACCAGAACCATCCCCTCCCTATCCAGACCGGAATGTTGTGCTTTAATGGCCGCCGAGTCGTACATGGACACGTGCGTCGGCTCCTTGGATCCCCTCACACCCTCGGAGGACCAGTTGCGGAGGGTCCGGGTACAGCCAAACATTATGGTGTCGACGTCCTCGCTCAACACGGCGTCGACGATTCCGCGGCGCTGCAGAAGGGCACACTCGGCCTCTGCCTCGCCTGGGGCGTCGTGGAACTGGAAGCCGAAGAGACTGATCATGCGTTTGGCCATGGCGTTGGACACAACATCACCGGTTGAGCCACCGCGGGTGGTGGAGCGGCGGTTGCGCTTGAAGGCTGGCTTGTTGGGCCCGTCGAAGACAAAAATGGGCTGGATCGAGTGGCCAAGCAGGCGGGCGAGCCGGTAGAAGAGCGTACGAGTGGGCGCGTTGGCGCCGCCGCGGGCCGCCTGTATCTGGAACTGCCATATTGAGATGTCGATGGCGATGCGCAGCGGGCGGCGCTTCTCCTCGAGAGTCTGGACGGCCAGCTTGCAGAGCGAGATGCGCTCACCTGGGCCGATTTCTGGGTAGATGCTGTAGAGGTAGAGTTGGTGCTAGGTCAGCTTGTGGTCTTCCCAATACGGCGGGGATCAGTTCGTTATACCCTTTGATACCCATGCTTTGAAACTTGGGGTTGAGTCCTATGCTAGGTAGAGAGGATGCGTAAGGTTCTTGGGGAGCTAGCAATCCAAGTAAAGTAGCTAGCTAGGGAGCACAATGGGGCCAGTAGCGGTATGGGGCCAAGTAGGTCGAAGCCAAGCTTCAGCAAGCCATTTTTTTTTGTCTTTTTTATTTTTATTTTTTATTCCTTTGTGATAGCTGATGAGCTTCCGCGTAGACTGAGTTGATCATTGCAAGTAGCATTCGTGAAATTGACATCGTCTGTCCGCGTCTGGTCTGTTTTATTCTGTTGGTAATGTGAAAGTGATGCAATGTGCAGTGTGAATGTTTACTTACTTTTTGGTGGGGCACGCACTGTACTACGCAACATTCGAAGGTACCTTGAGCGATTGAGGTTTGGTTTCTACGGGGACCTGTGAACAAGGTAGCTCCTGTACGCCAAGAACAACCAGCCGGAGCTTGAGGACCCACACACCTCTTTCCACAGGCCGTTTGCACTTTGGGTGAAGACTGCCCGCCGTGATAGAACCAGCGAACAAAAGTCCCTACCCAACCTCGATAATACCTTGTTTATATGGCTAAGTTACCTGGATATTCAGGGGCACGTATTCATTGCTTGCTTTCAACTGCGAATCCTGAGCTTAGAATACACTTAACAATGCTCTAAGCTTCGCAATGCAACAAACCGCATGCGCTTCCAGCTTCGCTTGGCCACGTCTGGAACCAAAAACAGCAGCGGCCTACATCTCCTAGGCTGCCTGAGCTGTAAATTATCTCAGGTTTGGTTACTCTCTACCTTCTGGTGGACAGTAACCAACCATAAAAAAAAAAACCCCCCTCTCCAAATCATACATCCAACGTTATGGCTTCTACACCCGGCCCCAACCCCGCCCACCGCTCCGTGGCTAGTATCCGGGCTGGCGGTGCAGCAGGTGTCGGAAGCCGCACTACCACGGCCCCGGATCCGACTTCACCAACAGGTAGTCCACACACCCCTCTCCGTGGAATCTCGTCGACTTTTGCATCGCCGTCTAGTCTGCGTGCCGAGGAGGACACCATCGTGGTAGAGCTTGGCGCCCGGCGAATGCGCGTAGGCTTTGCCGGTGATGCCTTGTGTAAAGGGACCGTCGAATTTGGACCCGATCAGATGCGCCGCGTCGGTGACTTCCGCGCCTGGGAGAGCTTCTACGTGGACGACTGGAGGAAGAGGGAGGATCCGGGACAGCAGCAGGATTGGGGTGCGGACCGCGAACTATGGCGTCTTGATCTTCGTGGACTGGACCTGGGCCTCGTTGCCGACAAGCTCGAGCGCGGCTTGAGGGACGCTTTTGCCAAGTAGGACACTGTCGGCATCATCCCAGAGTTGACGACGTCGCCGCCCACTAACAGCCGTCCCTGTTTGCAGATACCTCCTCATCGACTCGAGACCACGGAAGATGGCACTCGTCCTTCAAACGTCAATGCCCATACCATTGTTGTCAACAGTGCTCGACACGCTCTTCACTCGCTTTCAATCCCCTCAAATTTTCTTTTTTTCTCCCCCAGTCATGACCACAGCTGCCGCAGGGTTGCGCTCGGGTCTGGTTATAGACCTTGGCTGGGCCGAGACCGTCGTCACAAGCGTGTACCAGTATCGTGAGGTTCAATGTACTCGCTCAGTCCGCGCTGGCCGCGCCCTCGTCGAGCAGACTCATCGCCTGCTTGCTGACGAGATAACAAACCCAGGACATGGCAGGTCACGATCGACAGATGGGGGATCAGGTGGCGGCAGCCCGCCGAGGCGACTGATAAGCTTCTCCGAATGCGAGGACATCGTGTCACGCGTCATATGGTGTAGGCCCGCAGGAGGCTCGGCACGTCACAAGCCGTCCGACTCGACCGATGGCCTACCGACGGTCGCAGAGGAGCAGGAAGACGAGCCGCCGCAAAATCAGGTAGACAGCACCCCTATCAACATCCGGCTGATCTCTACCAGCCCACCCACAACGGTCACCATCCCTTTCGACCGCCTCTCAGAGCCCTGCGAGGACACCTTCTTCGAGACACAGTACTCACGCGCCAGCTTCGACGACCACGAACAGCCCATACACCTCCTGGTCTACAAACATCTTCTCAGCCTCCCCATGGATGTCCGCTCCATCTGCATGTCCCGAATCATCTTCACTGGCGGCTGTTCTGCCGTCCTAGGTCTCCGAGGCCGCATCTTCGACGAGCTCACCATGCTTGTCCGCAAGCGCGGCTGGGACCCAATCTGGGGCAGGGGTGTCGAGCAGTACCGCACCAACTCCAGACTCAAGAGGAGCAACGGCGGCGGGGGCGACCAATCGACAACGGTTGCCGACAAGCCCGGTATTGGCAGCAACGGTGCCGCCAACGCCAAGCCGGCCCCGGACCCCGTCGAGGCCCAGATCAAGCGCTCGTCCAACATCGACGCAAAAAAGATGCGCGACGCCGATGCCGCCTCGACGCACGGCGAGTTGCGCGCTGTCGAGTCCCTCGGCCCCTGGGCAGGCGCCAGCCTCCTGGCCCACCTCAAGCCGCCTGTCATCGCCTCTGTTGAGCGCGACCAATGGCTGGCCCAGGGCGTCTCGGGAGCGGTCAAGGCGGCCGACGTTGACGTCAAGGCCACCGGTCAGCAGAGGCAGAGCATGGCGGCCGGCGGGCTCATGGCCATGAGGTCCGCATCTGGTACAGGGGGACCGGCTGCCGCGAACTGGACGCTGGGGGCTTGGGGCAACCTCAGTCTTTGAGCAAGGAGAGCTCTCGACGGGATGTTCCGCGCAGAGAACGGGCAAGTTCTTTACTGTGTGGTTGTTTGATAATGAGGTTTCTGTTCTATTTTCCATCTCTGGCTTTCGTAGAAAATACAATCCGATACCCACCAATCATATGATCTACGTCCGTATGTTTCTGGATTATATACCAATTTTATGTCGGCCCGACCCAAGGAGGATTGTTTATCATTATCTGCCTACCTGCCCGCTTTGCTCAGCTTTTTTTCTTTTTTTTTTTTTTTTTTT
>NC_043741.1:4712446-4720382 GCF_004337985.1 Pyricularia pennisetigena
ACACACAAGGAAACGCCAAAAAAAGGACAGTTATCATAAAAGTCCTTTGATCACAACACAAGGTAGATCGAAAGTCAAGAGAACGGAGTCATTGATTATCAGTTCATTCAAAAACACTAAAGCTTTCATAAAATGGAACAAAAGCCGTAAAAGGCCAAGGCCATGTGATTTCTTCGTGCCAATCTTCCCCCGTCTGAACCATGGCTGACCATTCATCCAGTGATCTGGCCTTGGGGGAAATGAAATGCGAACACCGGGCGGAGTGTAGATTTGTGCCGGGGTGCCTTCGGCTTCCACGTATCAAAATAAAACAAGACAAAAACCAGATGAGGGTTCAAAGAATCAAGAATTAGCAGCACGAATCCAAACAACCATGTACAGAAATCCCTTTTTTGTTTTCTTGATACATCCCCATCAAGCCTTGGTCATTATTGGTGTTAAATATTCTGGACTATCCTGGCCCTCTGTAGTTCAATGGGGCTGGTGTGTTATGTGTGAAAATGCACACATGGGCGATCCGATCTTTTGCAAGCTTCGTGCTCGACCACGATGAAATATCACCATGCTTGTGTCATAACTCGTGAAGTTGCCGCGACTCTCGTAATCGGCTGTTGCTTAGCGACGGGCAATGCAGCACATTATACCAGTCTTGCCCAAGAACCAGAGGAATCCGATGAAACGGATCAGAGAGAGGAAAGCGGTGGCGAACAACAAGAACTGGAAGAAAGAGGCAGTTCTGGCCGTGTTTTGGTTCTAGAGGCAAAACGATGTTAGTTTCACTGCATATAAACAATACAACAAGGGCATTCAAAATTTGAGCTTACCTTTGTGAGAGTGTCGAAATTATCGCTAGTAATCGCGACAGCCAAGAGACAGTTGGAGAAGAGCCAGAGAACGACCAGCATGGTACGGAAAGACTTGTATGAGTCCTCGAGATCCTTGGGCTCGGGCTTCTCCTCGTCGTTGAAAGGTGCCAGAGCGCGACGGACGGTTGCCTCGAATTGGCTGTCGATATCCTCCTGAGGCTTGTCAATTTCCTCCACGACGACTTCGTCCTTTTCGCCTTTGGTGATATTGGCCGAAGGTAGTGCTTCATTACTGTCGGATCCTTTGGTACCCCAAGAAACATCGTGCCAGTTGTTGAAGGCGTACACCATGAGAATGTTGATGTAGGTGGACATGAGCAACATGTAGTAGGGGAACGAGTGGAACATGTGCCACGGGTCCAGGTACATGAACGAGGCAATGAAGTAGATACCGTAGATGGCGATCAAGGCAAGCAAAATAACACCGGCAGCTCCGCTCTTTCCAAAGATACTATCCATGAAATCCTTGGCCGTGTCGGTCTTGATCTGGTCGCCGATAGGCGTCTGGAAAGCCTGGACGACGAGGTATCCAGACAAAACCAGGATGTATGCCTGGATGACCGAGAAGACGAAAAATGACGTGACGTAGGTGTACTTGGAGCCTTTCGGTCTGTTACCCAAGGCCAGAATGAACTGCAGAATGACAAAGGCCAGGTAAATGTACTTGAGAACGGCGTTGAACAGCGGCGTGACGGTGTTACCAAAAGGCCAGCCTGCGCGAGCGTTTTGACCAGTTTGGGGGTTTCCGACGAGATCCATGATGACAGTAGTGGTAAGCCAGTAAGATGCCAGAGAAAACCAGGTGAAGATGACGTTGAGGATGTTGTAGATGAGCTGGACGTGGAAGAAGAACATGCGGATGATGTTATGTCCACTCTTGTACATCCTTCCGAAGTGCATCAGTGAGTACAAAGTGGCGGCAAACGAACCGTTCAACCAACGACGACGCTGGCTGATGAACTCGGCTGCGCCCTCAGGAACATCGGTCTCTCCCTTGGCAGCTTTGATGTAGCTCAAGTGCCATTTCTGGCCGGCCTTGGCCACAAGCTCGAAACACAGAATACGATCCTCGGCCAAGAACATGTTCTTCTTGAAAATGTTCATGCCCTCGATACCTTTCTTGCCCAAAATCTTGGACAATGTGTGGTCACCATGGAAGTATTGCTCGAGGGGCCGTCCCATGATGGCACGGAAGCGGTATGCGGAGAAAGCACCGGGCAACACACTAACGTATCCGAACGCACTCTCCAGAGGCTTGTCGAGAATGTTGGAGATCTTGTACTCGAAGTTCTGCACGGCGACCAGAGGGTTGAGCAGCTTCCGGCCACCACGGCCCAACATAGCATGAATCTCACCGCAAGCACCTCCAAGATCCTTATCGTTGTAGAAGCCCTCCCAGAGACCGAGAAGCGACCTCGAGCTGGGCTTGGTACCGGCGTCAAGCAGAATGCAGACCTCAGGGTTCAGGATACGGCCAAAGGCGTTGAAGAGCCAACGGTGGGAGTTGATCTTCTTGCTGTTCTTGGCCTTGAGACAGAAGATGAACTGGACAGGCGGCAGGGTGTTCGGGCCGTCGTCCTGGGGCCGGATGAGCTGCTGGCTCGGGGTGACGGACAGCTGAGTGGTGTACTCAAAAATGTGAGCAACCGTCTCCTGGCCGTGAACGTCCTTCTTGACGACACCATCCTGATAGATACCAATGGTGGCGAGAACGTCCAAAACGTTCTTGTCGGTCTTCTCGATACCATCGAAAACCAGGCAAACAACAATCTTCTGCCAAGCCGGGCCACCCTTGTTCCAGAAAGTCGACTTCTTCAGGTTCACGATGTCTCTAATGTTCTGCATGACACCGTGCAGGGTACGGGACAGCAGCACCTTGTCTTCGTTGTAGTAGGTGATGGCGATCAGAAGCTCCGTGTGCCTGTTATACATGCGGGGACGCAAATCGTAACCGTTCTTCAGGGTGAAGTCGTTGGGGTCACAGGTGGCTGCGGTGTAGCGCATCTTGATGAACTCCTCGTTGGTGCCCTCCTGCTCACGGTACTTGGGCTGCACGGCGTTCCTGATGGCACTAGGAACGTTGTAGTCAATGCTCAGGACTGAGCCCTGGACCAGCTTGACCTTCCTGGTGGCATAACGCTTCAGACCACCACCCTGGGGAGCGGCGTTGGGATTCTGGCGCTGCACCCAGCTGTCTTCGGTATCATAAGGGTGACCTTGTTGGGGGGCTCCGCCAATGCCGAAGCCGTCATCCGGGTGGCCGCCAATTGCACCCTGGTAACCCGACGAAACACCATAGTCGTTCTGAAATGGCGAGGGGGACGCGCCGACAGCGGAGCCAGGGACGGTAGTAGGAGCGTTCGGGGCGTATGACTCTGTCAGACTGTAGGCCGAGACGGGCCGCACTGGGGGAGTGTGGGCGCCAAGCCGATCGTGGTCGTAGAGCGTTGTGCCTTGGGTCAGAAGAGACCTGTGTGCCTCGTCCTCTTGCTCGTGCCCAGGAGGCAGTTGGACGTTGGAATACTGTATGCAGAATACGTTTGAGGTCAGAGTCGTCCACGTCAAGCTCCATCTGTTACAAGTTGAGCAAACTTTACGGGAGGGATTAGTCGAGATGGGATGTGCCTACCTGGCTGTGAGGGTTTAGGTCTTGCATGTTGTGACCATCGTAGTCACGGCCGCCTCCCGGCCCTCCAGCGCCTCTATACGCCATTGCGATGTGTTGATCTTGGGTATCTCAGCCGGTAACGAGCGTGCGAGTGGGAGCAAGAAGGGGGGGAAGTGGTAACACAACAGAGCAGACGTTATTGGGTTTCCGCCGCACCCTGATCAGAAAGCCGGAAAATGAATCGTGAACAAACAGAGCCGACTCCCGCTAATGAGTGCGGTAAGTAGCAGAAAAATTGCAGGCAAGGCGGCTTCGGCGGTTAGACAGGAAAGGACAGGATCCTGAAAGGCTGAGACGGCAAAATTAGAAAGACAAAGGCGTTACCAAAGGGAGGCAAAGCTCCTGTGGGTCAGCTAAAAGGTACCTTAGTGGTAAGGCCGGCCCAGATCCTGATCAAGCAAACGATGGATCAGATCGTCCTTGGTTTGTGATGCGTTGTAAGTATGACAATTAGGCCAAAATAGCCACCTGTTTGTTGTTGATGGACTGGCGACAGGCGATGGCCTGGATCAATATTTTTCTTCTTTTGCAAGAAGAAGCTGACACTTGCTGAGGTGAGGTAAGGAACCTGAGGCAACCGGCGGCCCAGCGACAATTTTTTTGACGGAAAAGGCGAATAATCTCAGGTGCTGCATTGCCTGTGGCTGAGCTCAGGAAGCCGATGGGGACGGCGGAGCGCGTTGGAAACATGACGGGCCAGTTGCCAGTTGGCGCACCCCTGCGATCGGGGCCCCCTTTGCCAGGATTTTGCAGACAAACGACGTCACGCAGGAAAGCAGCCAGTAGGGAGAGTCGAATGCGGAATTAGAGATCCACATTGCTGCTCGTACTGGGTATTTGCACTCCAGCTTCAAAGGTCTTTGGCTTTCGGACAAACACGTAAACAATGGAGCAGCTCAGTCTTGAGGAACTGATAACCTTTTTTTCGTCAATGTTCATGTTCGTCCATCAAGTGAACCTTTTTTTTTCAGTACATCTGATAGTTCGGGGGGGCTGCCTGTCTGTCAGGTGAAAGTCTGTGTGACGCCTTGTCAAGGGTGCACTTATTTGAGACGAAAAAGCCTTCGCACCATCAATCAGCGCAAGGCCAAGCTTTCTGCCCGCAAAAGACGAGTTTCTGGTACGTGCACGTTACAGATTTAGATACTCCAGTGGACCCTTCCCCTTTTTCACAAGCCACAAGGGCTGCATGGACATGACAAGTAAAAGGGACAGCAAAGCCAATGCCGACTGATTGATTGCCTGGCAAGCCTGGGTGTGTCGGGCGCGCGAATTGACGTGGCGGTGTTCTTCGTGTTCTGCTGACACACGCCAGCCATCCGGAAAAAAAAAAAAAGAAAAGAAAAAAAAAAACATCAGCAAAACACTTGAACGACGATCCTATTTTCGTCCAGAGGCAGCGCTGGGGATGGTTGTTATGGGTAAGCACTTAATAAATTCAGACCGACGTTGAAGTAGCCCTTTTCGGATGGTGTCCACCATCAAGGCAGTGGTGGCTGGGGTTCGCGCTTAAACCAAGGCTGCTCCTACTGTTGCTCCCGCTGACGGATACAGATGCTACCAATATGGACGGGGCGGACTAACCCCTTCTTGTCCTGGCTCGTGTTCGGTTGGTTGCCCACAACGCGGCTGTTGACATTTTCCGCAAGCCGCGGGGCCGGATTGATAAATTTCCGAGGTATCAGAGCCCCACGGCTACAAAGGGGCTGATAGGCCAACCGATTTGTCAAGCCTCTTTTCCACCTGTGGCTGTAACCACCAGCCGCCAAACCTCTCATGTGTTATCTGTTATCTGATTAGATAGTTAGTACATATCGAGAGCATCAGTTCAGTGTCCTGAACGCCAAAATAAGTGCTCACTTAGGTGCAGGAGAGTTGCTGCTATAGAATGTGTCTCGAACGATGCTGGACTGGTAAGTCCCCTCGTGTGAAAGGCTTGCCTCCGCATCTTACCTTGAATCTAGATCTCGCTCTAGACCATAACTAAAGTTAGTCGGGCCTGGGGAAGGTTGACTTTCAGGAATGTTGTCTATCTAGCAGTAATATACCGACACAAAATGGAGACGAACAATGGCAACATTTACAGCTTGAAAATATGGCAATGCGCTGGCCACTCCTCTGTATAAAACCAAACGCTCTTGGTACTGGCCATGGACATCCTGGACTGCTTGCCTCAGGCATTTGATTTGTACTTCTGAGTTCAATCAGCATGTCTCCCAGGGCAATACCCGGTGATTTCTCTCACCGCACAGCAACCCTTGGGTTGCGTGGGCATTTTCCGAGCTTATTGCGTGGTGGGGACTTGACAGAAAAAGTTTTTACCAAAGTAAAATTGCAGGTACTTCTGGAGTAATGCGCAATACGCGCCCGGATGGATCACAAGGTGGAGATCAACCGTTGTGCCTGTCAAAAAATTTGACCGGATACCTTCCCCGTTGATATATGGAAGAAGTTCCAACGGCAGCAATGTCCATGACACTCGCTCGTTATAAGATCTGATGGGCGTTATGGGCCGCGTGGGCCCGCGGCACTTCGCTTGTGGTCTGGCTCACGGCGAAGATCCTACGATGATCAAAGTATAGTTTCGAAGCGACCAAAGGCACTTGACAACCCGTTCCTTGCACGCACCATCTTTGAGAGATCTTCCGGATGATTCTAGTATCGATGTATGCTTCAGTATCTGCTCGCTGCTACGATCTAGCTGGCTATCAAGTCCTGGCCGACTTTCGAGCTCTCTCCCAAGTATATATTTTCTTACTCAACCACTCTTCACATCATGTGAAAACATATGCGGCGTGGGGCTTCGGTCGGATCGCCTGTCAAACTTGGACATCTGTCTGGTGGACAATGAGCATGTCCCAATTATCCGGTCCACTTGTTTGGGCGGACCTCGCGGTGGCATTTCCTCCTGATATGGCCGATCAGGGTCTTTCGCTTCACAAATCGTGTGACACCCCCAGGCCTCTTGGGAATCCACATACGACCGGCATATCAGTCGCCGGGGCTGGGTAATACGGTACAGCCTGCCGTGCGGCAATACCGAATCTCTGGGGACGAACCAATGTATTTGTCTCGCCTGCGTTCTATCCGACACTGCTTGGTCTGTGTACAGGAGTTGCCGAGACGTAGGGGGGATGGGAGAACAGACTACTGACCAGATGGTTACGGCGATTGGGGAACGGCAAATGCGGAGTACGAAGCTTCTATCGGCGGGCCTACCCGGGACGGCTTCTCCGGGTCCAGCAGCAGCTTCAACGATTTTCTGATGGATGCCATGGCTGCCGGACTGACTTGACAGCCCTGCCAGGGCTTGAGTTATGTTTGGGGTGGTGGTACTAATACGGTTGCTACCGTGAGTAATTAAAGTTGACCAAGCCATAGCATACAGTACATCACAAGGTAGGAATACACAACCCGGGCTACATACCGGTGTACAGTACACCATGCAAAGTTTATCCAAGCGATATACCGCGTCCTGTATGTGTAGGGGGCAACCACAGGTAAAAAATCCTTCACTCGGGAGTCGGAAGCAGGGATACTTGGGGCCGGAAACAGTGTCAGTGTCGAGTTGCCGTCCAAAGTGGATAAACTCAACGTCGTCCCAAATTTTTCAACTCAGAAACCAACAAGAAAATTTTGCCACTGGCTACTGCAGGAACAGAATTTGAACCGGTGGGCCTTTGGAAACAAATTCCAGTGGAGTGCGGGTTCTCGATGCTCACATGCACCGATAATCCTTGCGACGAAGCGAGTACCGACCCGGGGAGTATCTTCAACGGAGCCCGGAGAGGCCTGGTGTTCTTGGGCCCCTTTCTCAACTTTTTTTTTTTTTTTTTTTTTTTTTTTACATGGAGGTGGATGCGGACCGCCCTTGCCGTCTTCCAGATGTTCAGGGGGGAGTGCTCTACCGAATGCAAAGGAGCCACAATAACTTCACCAACAGCCCGGTAGGCATGGTCAAGCATATAGCCAGCGGGTCTTTATGTGGGCAGAAAAAAAAAACACAAACCTGTGTCGGGTGAGCAACAGCACTTTCCCGTCTGCTTGGATGGGGCATCCAATATCTGCCTTGTCAACTCGTCAATGCTCCATAGCCTGATACCCAACCGGCCGCCCCATCAAACTTGGGTTCCAAAATGCTACCATACTCCGCCGGCCCTGAGAGCGCCGGGTATTTCTAGAACGTTTCCATCAAGCGGTCTAACCCCGGCATCAGGAGCCCTAAACCATCGCGGCGGAAGCGAAAGAAAGAGCTGGACTTGTTTTTGAGCCCAGGGCGAGTGCATACAGGAGACAGTACCGCAGGAGCAGGGCTTTTTTGGGCCTGGTGGATTCTCGGGGCAGCCATAAGGAGCTGGTCCGGTTATTAGGTCTCGCTGAAATAAAGCGAGGATTTTGCGGG
>NC_043741.1:4720429-4754474 GCF_004337985.1 Pyricularia pennisetigena
TTTTTTTACCGAAACGGCCATGCGTCGGCGAGGCAATTTGAGTTTGGGTTTCCTGGTACCAAACAACATAGCCGAGAGCCTATGGGGCTTACGAGGCACGAGAGTACTCTCTCTAGATGCAAGTTTGGCGGCGCTAGAACGTGGCCCGTCATCGACAGTCCGGCGTTTGAAGAAATGGACGGTAGGGCGACGGTGGGCACAAATCACTGCCTGGAGTAAGCCATATGAGTGACCGAGAGCTGACCGGTCGCATCCATGGTGCAACGCCCAGGCCATACGGAGCAACATAGACAGACCAAGAATTGTTAACTGTACGTCTAGGTTGGCATTCTTCCATAAAATCAACTAACTTGAAAGTTCCGCTCCGAATCGTGGCAAGCCCAAGAATGATTAAATCATGGATACTTTGTAAGGAAGCTAGCCTAACGTTTGAGTGCGTACCATCCTCAATCTCCGGCCCATGTATTCGCGTCCACACCGGTACACCGGTGTGCTAGGGGCCATCTTCCCGACCTGGCCTTGGTAGCGATTTTACGATTATGGTTTGTTCTCTGTTTTGGAATTCCAAGCTGTGGACTCGGTGTAAGCTCCCCCATTATTTTGCCTGTAGGGGCAGGGCAGATCAGTTGCGACGTTTGGTGAAATTGGGGATACATATCAAATTGATTTCATCACTACCATTGCCCCCCATTCCAAGTTTATGAATGTTTGGAGTACCTTACCTTAGCTATGCACTTAATTCTCATAGGGGCTCGGCGGAGATCGCCCGGCGTTCCCGTGTCAAGGTTGCATGCATTCAAGTACTGCATAGTATGCATTGGCTACTTTGTACGTAATTACAGTAGATAGATACGAAAAGCAGGTCATAACCGTTCGACTTTCAAACACAGCCGCCCTCACACAGAGCTGCCGCCGGCATATGCAAGCCTTCAGCTAGCTCTATGCTAGTCTAGACTGGACCCCTAGTTTTAACCCATTGAGATTAGAGCTACAGCTAGTCGCCAAGGTATATCCACATCCATACATGCTACTGCAGAGTGTACAGTAGACTGGACTAGTAGCGTGGGTGTCGAGTCTGACAAAGCAAACCCTCTCTGATGACAGCGCATGTCTTGTCCGGATCGAGATGATCTTAGACCACGACCGTCGCAGAATCTGAGTCATCAAACAGGTCTATCATGGAATCAATCACTGCTGTGTTGCAAAGCCACAGCGATGGGTGTAGTATTCTGACCATATACAACGTTACAGAGACTGCCCACAGAGGTGCAACACACTCTCACATTCTCGTCAATATATGCGAACAAGCAGGCAGTGTATTGGATCGTACCACCCGCTTCACGAGAACTCCCAGGTCACAAAGAGCCAGGTCGTTTAAGCTAACCGCTGTACAGGCCACTGAATGAACACGATCCAGCAAGGCTATCGGGGAGGAGGTACAAAAATAAATGCGACACCTTCGGCGCGAACTGTAATGAGCATTCTAGAACACTGGTAACAATAGTGATGGTAGAAACAGATACAAGACTAAAGAATAAAAAAATAAACAAAAAAAAAACAGCTACAACCTCCAATCCTGACCTATCCACCCGTATACACCGGGTCGCACGTGTTCTGTCCCGATCATTCGGATTCGTTTCTTCGCTAAAGGCCTGAGGTACGGAATCGGCCTTGTGTAACGGTTGACTTCTGCAGCACCATCACTACCGCCACGCCCCCCACCATGGAATTCTGGGTGGTTGATAGCCCAGTTAGCGGAGTTACCCTCCGACTACTTGCTGTACATATTGTACTGAGATAATATCCCTCAGGCACCTGAGGACCCATGCCGACTACGTTCATTAACTTGATGTATGACGGGGCGAAAAATAGGAAGGCAAAAGAAACAGGACTAGATAAAAGCCGCAAGAAAAAAAAAAAAACGAATCAGATAAGAGAGACATTTGGAGACCCAAGGCCGCACAAGTTGCGAAGGTGGCTAACGCTGATAACAACACCTGCAATACTTTTGACTCGTGTCGGCCGCGATCTAGTAGGACCTCTGAGTTGTGTCCGAATCATAATTTCTTCTACTTCTTCTTTCCTTTCTTTTTTTTCCCCTTTGTATTTTTTTTTTCAGGGTCCTATGTGGCTTACTGTCAAGGTCTAGGCCTTTTTTTTCTTGTTCTTCTTCCAGTGGTAATTTTCAATTCCTTCTGTTGATATATATATAATTTTTTTCAGCCACGCACCCTTGCACCAGGAACACGACAGAACGCCCAGCGGGAACGACATGTCAGCCCGGAAGATTTTCAACCCCTGCAGCGGTTCGTTTGCGTACGGCGTTTGTGCCAGGAGTTCGGGTCTTTCCAGTGCAGCTACATCCCTCCTCGCTCAAGCCAGATTCAGCTGAGTCGGAGTTACACGACGTCCTACATATCCATAAGTAAGTAAGCTATATGAGGTAAGAGAAATCAGGTACGTCCGAATGGGAAGTCAGCTCAGGCGAACTCTCTTTTAGGGGGGCGGAGTTTGCAGCTTGAAAATCATGCGCGGGAAAAGGAAATAATCCGAATTAAAAAAAAAAAAAAAAAAACAGCGACAAACATAACGGAAGCAAAGATTGTAACAAACTGTTTTGCTGTGGAGCCACACCCCCTAAGAAACAATGAGAAAACAAAACCCAGACTTCAACTTCAGGGTCTTTTGGGCTCTCGTCAAATGAGAACTGCATATTGAACCCGGAGAAAATAAACATGGATCTGCATGAGCGGACGCAAATGCGCCTTTTTTTTTTCTCTCTTTTTCTCTTTTTCTTGGGTACAGGTGTCACTTTTCGGGAGGAGCCATATGTATCCAGAAATAGCCGAAATGGGGTGTGAAAGTGAGGGAGATGGTGGGTTGCGTTTGATGATTATGGGCTGCAGTACCTCTCTCGCACCACAGAGTCTCATGCATCAGTACCACCTGGCGCATGCCCTCGTCACCGACGAAACATGTCAGGCCTGATAGGATCCTCTCTCTGTCTCCAATTCGGGCCATTTTCCTCCCATCTACTGCCGTATCAACCCATCCTACCACCCGCTCGACAGTCTATCCAGTCCCTCGGTGTCCAGGGGGGCAAGCGGATATTGTGCGGTACTGTACAGATAGATGTATCTACCTACTGTACAGCAGTAGTAGGATCTTTGGTACTGCCAAGAATGCGCTTACGTTTACGGCGCAATGACCACCATCCATCGTCATCAACTTCTTTCTGATTGTGTTTGGGAGTTATTTCGTAGGTAGGCCTCTCGTCTGCAGGTAGCCTCTCCCAAGGTCTTAGATACTTACTCGTACGAAAGGCCTCTCTGGCAGCCGACAGCCCATCCGAGAAAGTATCGAGAACGGGAAATTGACTGATCAAATTAGAACTGACTGTCTCTGTTCAATTTACCAAAGCGAACGGTTACCGACTCAGTCACCTGCGCTGGAGTTAATATTATCACCCCTGCAAATGTTGGCCATGCAGACAAACAATCAGTCCAGGCTGTCAACCTGTCAGTTTCTCCTGTCTGTGTCTTTGCATGCAGCCGATTTGATATCGACTTGTCTCAGGACAATAACAAAAACTACGGTCAAAGAACCCTAGAAGAAAAAAAAAAGACAAACAAACCCACTGTGCACGTCCAGCATGCGAGGATTCTTAGTCGTGACTGCTACAACTGAGCGATCAACCAAATCCCTGCTATGAATCCATTCCCCTTTTCTTAGATTGTAAGGGGTGTTCCGGTAAAGCGGTTGATGGCCATGTGGCAACGTGGCTAGGCAAGCTAGGGTGGTCGCGTCTGCTTGTTCTGGAAAAGCGGCAGGCAGTTCTGTGCCAGGCCCACTGGAAAAGCGAAATAAAGCAGAGAACAAAAAGAAGCCCAAGACAAAATGAAAAAAAAAAATTTTTTTTTTTTTTTTTTTTTTTTTTTTTTTTTTTTAAAAAATAAGAATAAATAAAATAAAAGAGCTCCACTGGAAGAAAAAGTGGAATGCTTCACATCTTGACCCGCCTCGGTAATGGCAAGAAAGGGAAAAAAGGGGGCCAGCCAGACGCGCGTGGCTTCATGGGTGGGTGGGTTGAATTTCCCATTATCCAGTGGATAACAGACAGTTGGGAGTTTGCCATTAAATTGTAATATGCATCGAGGCAGGGGCATAGCCTAAAACTTTTTATTTCCTGGGTTATTTTTCTCTTTTTCTCGGTGAAGGTTGAATCGAGGAATGAGAGCCACCAGTCGATCATTCATGGGATATTACCAAAAAAAAAGTCGTATACCCATAATCAAGTACCGCATTGTTGTTTGGGGTCGCTTCTATTGTCGGATATGATGCCGCTACCCCCCAAAATTGTCGCGTACCGTGACGCTGGGTACGATGCGCCTGGGTTCCAAGACGACCTCCGCCAGGATGCGAACTTGACAGACAAGGAAAACGCGGCCACCTGGATTTGGAGCCTGGGGCGCGCCAATCCTCTTCCTTCCATTGTCCGTCATCAGCCGCGAAATACCAATCTTACCAAACGACAGCCCAGGTATACTTTCTAAACTAGGCGGCTACTAGATTCCAATGACATTTGTTCGTTTTCGGGTTCCTGCTTGCGGTGCTTTGGTGCCTCCTGACAGCAGTCCTGAAAGAAAGAAAAGGAGAAAAAAGAAACAAAGCACCCCCCCAACGCTCGGATGGTCCAGTTCATGGTCTTTCGCAATTAGGCTAACCGGCATGCGCGGTCTTTCTCCCATTTGGTTTGCTATCTCAATTTCTGTAACCACCCTGTTCTTTTCCCATCCTACCCAGGCATGGGGAGAAGGTCAGGCATAACCTTTTTTGCGGGAACCACCCTGTCCTGGCCCTTGTAACAGGCAAGATGACCCGCCAGCCCCGATGAGACCGAAGCATTGAGTTACGAGGGGTGAACGGTAATGATGGAAGAAAATTTTTCTTTGCTGTTCCCTACCGTTGATACTACTAGTATTACGATCTTTTTTTTTCTTTGACAATCCTCCCTATGCGGATGTCTATCCGACCCTTGTGCATCTTTTTATTTTCTGTTCCCTGGCGCAACCCCCCAGTCACGGCTTCTTGATGGAATCCCTGGGCAGAACAGTAAACAGAAATAGAGAAAAGACGAAGCAAAAACAACTCGCGTACCGGGTTTTCCTCAACAGAAGGGCGCTCGAAACGGGAGCTAGACTGTAGCTCGAGCCCGGCATGTGCAAGACCAGAGACAGGCTTGGCGGTTCAACTGTTCTTTTTCAGAGTTATCAGAGAGCCGAGACTAGGGGAACAGCCCAAAAAGCCACATTTTGCCTTTCTGTACAAGGAGTGTTGTGTCAGATTTATGTACTGCCGCTTTTCTGCGGCTTTACAGGAGATAGAAGCAATCGTTTCAATGACGGAAGGGCCGGCTGGCAACAGGTAGAATAATTTGGAACGAGGCAAGAGGAGCAAGAAAAGAACAATTTGATATTACACGAACCAATAACGCCAACATGATGAAATTGTCACGAGACGGAGCAATAAAATGAATTGACAGCCCATAGAGTGGGCGTCAGGGCCAAGGGGCGGAAACAAAACGCACACACACTTTTTTTTTTACCACAACTTAAAAGAACGATGTATGATAATAACGACCTTCACTCCCAATTACCACGTAGAAAGTTCGGGTGGTTTGGGAATGGATGAGGATCTGCTATGGCACACAGGGACCCCTGGCAAGGGAAGACTTCTGGTAAACTTCGACGGAACTTGGAGGACAGGCGACTCAAACGGGCCCTGGCATCATAACGAACTCAATCTTTTTATCCTTTTTTGGTGTCGAGTTAGCGGGTCTAAGCCATTTCGGGTATCATCAGGTGGATTAGGACCGCGCATCGTCTTGCTTTGCTGGGATATTTACAGTTCGGGGGAGGGTCCGAGGGGTGTGCAATTTTTTTTTTGTGAATGCGTGGTACTATGATTTGTTCTCTTGGCTGTACTGCATGTAGAGCTGCACTTTATCCTAGTAATTGATGGCATTAGGATTTTTTATTTCTTGGTCCTTTGTTTTTGCTGCTGCTTGTCCTGTCTCATCAAACCCACCACCGGGCTAGACACGCCGTCACCAACCCAAAAAAACAAAAAAAAAAAAAAGCTGCAGTCTACAGTACCACACCCCGGCAAGGCACCAAGTTCGGATTACTAGGGTCAGGGTTGGACTGGGCTTGGCTCAGGTACCTCTGCGTGGTTCAGACATGAGCCAGGAGCTAGGTAGGCCCTCCAGGTACCCGCCCGCGGCCAACATCCGGGGCATGGGTTCCTCTTTTTCCTTCTGTGGACTTGTCTCTCATACTATGTACTCTGGTTCATTTCTAGCGACCCGACTGGGGGTTTGAATTGCTAGACCAGCAGCCAGCTTGCTAACCTTGACGCCCACGCCGCCCAGGGATTGAAGGGGGTGAACGAAAGAAATAATATTAGGAAAAAAAAAAAAAGAACAAAAAAGAAAATCGCGTTTCCGCAAAGGCAGTTGGTTCATATAAGACACGGACTGACGGCCCTTTACTCATCTCTTCTTCCTCTGCCCAATTTTGACCTCCTCCAATCTTAACCTCCTAATAATCACTTTGGCTTTGCTTTTCACCTGTACAATAGACGAAAAAGGGTCTTTGAACCCTTGTGTACTTCGCCCGCTTCTTGGTCTGTTTTCTGCTCCCCCTTTTTTGAAAAGCCGCCATCTACAGCGTCGTCATCGCCAAACTCGACACCGCTCATTTTTTTATCTGTGTTTTTGCCTGCATCCATCTGCCGCAAACCACAACAAAAAGCTACCTATTATCCAGTTCTAGCGAGATCCACACCTCCAACAGAACCCGCAACGACCCTACTGCCAGCGACGACCTGCATACCGACCTACTACAGTGACCGACTGCACTGTACCTGACAGACAGGGAAATACCTTAAGCTTACAGACAGCTTCCTATTTTCTTTGTCTCGCGAACCGCCGACCGCCGCTCTTAGCCGGGACTGCAGTAATCAGTCGCTTGATCGGAATCATCGATACGACCGATCTTGGTAATTCAGGGTCGGGTGCACCTCATAATCACCCGCCTCGGTGTCGCCAGTTTCAGCTCACCTTGAACCCATCACCATTATCGACAGCTTCCCTTGTAGGGCTGCCAGTCTCACCCACCTCGGCCGCATTCGAAGCGACACCGCCTCGAGCATCTTCTCCAATCCCCATTCGTGGCTTGTCCCGAGTCTCCATTATCAGCTTCTGAGAAAGCACCCCCAAGCAAATTTGTGAGTCAGATTGGGCACCAACCAGAATCGGGTGCATCTCTCCAACTTAGATCCCTGTCCCGCGCTTCACGATGTTTTTTCTTTCTCGATTTTCAGGGTTTTTCAAATCTGTATAAAAATCCTCTATCCACGGCCTCGATGCCTGAGATCTTATGAAAGGATGGACAGCTTACAAGAATCTCAACAGGCGCTTGCTATCGACATCACACAGCATAAAAACCATACACACCCATCACACCATCACAATGATTCTCAGGGGATCTCAAGAATCTATCACGCCTATGGGCCGTGGAGCATACGACACAACCGGTGTCCCCAAGCCTCCTCCCCCGAAGCCCAGGTAAATCGTGCCTGGCTTCCTAGGCTTCTTCACCTCGGCAGGACAAGCGCGCGTGAGGTCTGCGAGAGTTCAAGCAGCGCTCGCACGCACACTTCTGTCCAAGACGGAAACATGCACCAAACCCAAGACGCAAACAAACGCACGCACGCACCACCATGCACGGCCCCTCCACTTGACGGGCAAATCGTGTGCAGACACGCAATCAGGCCGCGACAAGCGACTGGGCGAACCCGCATCGCATCCCCAACAAGGCATTGTTCAGTTCGACGAATCTCGCCTCGATGCATACGCCCACCATCGGCCTTCAACAACTTTTTTTTTTCTCACTCTAATCTTCTCATCGCCGCCGCAAGGTCCGGCACGTTATCACATATTACAATACTCTACCTAATATCCGAGCGTTCGACGACTGTCGAGAACTTTTTTTTTCATCATTTTGCTGTAAAAACACAATTTAAAAGTTGCCATCGGAACGCGCATTCCGATGAACCGCCCTTTTAATTTTCGCACCATTTGGATTCCAGCAACAAGACTTGTACGGCTCGCAGCCAACCCCCGAACACCACTTGCTTCCCAGCAGCAAGCCGCGAAGAAGAGGAGAGGATTATCCAGGTCTCACACGGCACTCCACGGATAGTCTTATTTGTTCATCATTCCAACCTTGTCGATTTTTCTCGCGACGGCGTTCAAACATTTAGACGGGGCGGTTCACTTGATTTCTCATCCACATTCAACACAAAAAAAACAGAAAAGGCAGCCTACAGCCCAATGAGAGCACACGAAAAGCCGTCAGATCCTTGCCAACCGGGGGTTCATTGGAACTTGCCAATCATCTCTTGACGGCATGCATGCGGATTTACTCCATGGAGGCATTCTTTGAACCCTGCATCAGGGCTCGTGACACGCCTGGCTACCACAAAAAAAAATTAAGAAGCTGATTATACTGCTGGGGTCGCCCCCTTAATTCGGTTATTTGGGATTGGACAAAACGGAAAGGTTGGGAAAACAAAAGTTGCTTTCTTTCTTCTTTCTTTGGGACTTGCATATAGACCGGGTATTTTTTTCTTTGATTTTGTTTTTGCTTTCTTTCAAAGCCTGTTGGCGGATGTCGTCATCATGGTCTCCCTTCACGGGGCGATGGAGTTTTGTCATGTTCTTCAAAATCTTGTCTCTCAAACGTTTGTTACATCCTCAAAGTTTTCTATTGCCTGCTTCACATCTACAGTTTCGCGCCGCGAAGAGAGAGCCTGCGATGATTCATTCATCAATTCCAAGGCTTCTGCCAAGTTTGGCTGAGTGAGAAAGAGAAAGATACCCCGAGTTTTTCTTTTAGATTTTGTATAGTACACGGAGCAACAAAGCTGTCCTATAGCCTTACAGCTTGTCTATAATATTTCTTTCATGCATTTTAGACTCGAATTTTAGTGCCGGCCTTTTTACTCGCTCTTGTTGTTTCTTTATTTTCCGGCATTGTTCCATATGGCCCAATAGCATCCGGAATCTCAGCCCCGACCTACATGATCGACGATACTGCGGCACACACAGTCGACAGGGGGGGAAACAACGCGCCGCCCTTCCTTCCACCCCCCCAAAAATCAGGTTCGCCAAGCTATGCGCTTCTGCTCATGGACACCCCAAAACGTGAGAAGCATGGATTTGTCAAGCCGGCACTGGGCCGCCAGCCGCCGCCCGCCGCCGCCTCCGCCCCCCAGTCCCTACTTCGCTCATGGGGGCCTGAAAACGGAGCGATTGCTTCTGCATGCAGCCTTGGGGGCAAGGGGTGTCAGAGACGGAAGAGAACGCGAGGATGGGCTCTTGTGTACAAATCAGGAAAATCATGAACCGCCTCGGAACTTGAATCCGGGTCCCCGGGTACCATGCCGTCGACCCGCGGTAATTTGCATGGCATCCCATCCTTGAAGGGATGATGTGTGGTTAGGATGAATTACGGCAAGGTGAGTTTGCGAGATTTCAGGATCAGGAGGAGAGAGAGAGAGAGAAAAAAAAAAAAAAAAGAGCCAAGAAGAAATGGTCTGCCCTAGAATTTGGCCGATGTAAAACAAACAAGGTGGCTCTGTTTTTTTTTTTTTTTTTTTTTTTTTTTAGTCTGCCATCCTGTATTGGTAGATCAATTCGTCATTGCTGAGGTGCTTCTTTCTCTTTTTGTTATTTGAATGATTACTATACTGCATAGTTTTGTACATGAAGCAAAATGAAAGGATTATTTGTATAAGCGCTATAGGCTCAGCACCTCCATGACACCGTATCTGTAAAGGGAAAAGAGTGTCCTCTCGATAGCAGGATCGCCGCGCGTAACATCTTGTTTTTTTGCGCTGCAATATGACGATGAACATGGTGGATGTAATTGATGTAGGAAGGGAGACTTGTTTAATTTTTTTTTTTTTTTTCTGACGGGGAAGAATGAACACAACCTCACAGCTGATGACCTCGGTGGGAAGCAACGCAAGCATTTCCAAGGTTCCGGCCACCCTCCCCTCTTGGCAAAATCGAAACCCAACAAACAGGATTGATACCAACCAACTCCCAAAGTCGCGGCGCCAACGCCGCCGCAGCCGCAGCCACCGGGGACGGAGGGAGTAGCAGCGAAGGAACAAGTCCGATCCAATCAAATTCAAACCCCAGTCTTCATTCCCGTCGTTACATCACAAATCAGAATAAGTAAAAATAAAAATAAAAAAAATTATGATATCTCTTGTAATGGTGGTCTCGGTGTTACCGTGTGGTGACGGATGCCTTTTTGTTCGACCGTGGGATATTAGACGAACGAAGGGCGAGCGAGCGAAAATGTTGGACAGCCGATCGGAGAAATACATACATACATACGCAATGGGGCACAAAGAAATAAATTCAGCCAGCAAACGTGACGTGACAGCCACCTCCTGGGCTAAAATCTCCTGGCCATGTTTTTCTACCCCCTCTCGTCGCTGAAGCTATCACGTAGGTTTGCCTGATCTAGTTCCCTCCATTCTTTGGTATTTCCTTCTTTCTTTTGAATCCACTACACAAATCACAGTTGGAGAGGTACAGACGTGTCTCGGGTGCCTCGTCATCTCATTCCTTCGGTGTCCAGGTCTAGACACTCCAGAAACAGCCTTCCTTCCTCCCGTTGATTTGCTGCGTTTGAAGATTGGCAAACAAATACTCGGTTACGGGAATTCAACACCATCCCATACGTCAGGTTGCCTTGCATATTCACAATTTATCAGTACCAAGATACGCAAGGTACCCGAGTAGAAACGCACGCATTCGGAAAGGCAAAATGTGGGGAACAGAGAAAAAAAGATGGACCGGAACTAATGCAAGGCTAAAAGGAACAAGGAGAGGTAGATCCACCCCACCCCCTATTTTTTTTTCTTGTGGAAGGTGGAGCCGCCGGCGTCATGATGGAGGACCAACGTGATGGAAACCAATGAGGGAGATTGAAATCCGGGTTCGCATGGGGAAATACAAGCGTCGGAGGCGTGAGGGTAGTCAAGCAAAAAAAGGGGGCCGAACTGTGCGAGTTTTGATAGGTTGACCGTCTTCAACACGCATGGGTTCGCCGGGGGTTCGGTCCTTTGTCTCTTCCATCGTCGGTTCCTTGGATTTTTTTTTTTTTTTTTTTTTTTTTTTTTTTTTGTTTTTTGACAAAAAAGAACACATTGAGCGTATCATGCCCATCTAAAGAATCATCGTGGTGATTCATACATTACGGAAGCAAAGACAAGGCGAGGAAAGCAACCGAGGTGATGCCATACAAGTTCTGGTCTCGTCTCGTTCTAGACCAGACGGGGTCATGCAAAAACAAGAGCACGCCACTGAGCCATTCGTATCCTTTCTTGCTTTTTGTTTTGCTTTATTCACCTTTCCTTGCCTTGATGTATCCAAGTTTGCCAAGGAAAGGTAGCAAGTAGCAAAAAAAAAAAAAAAAAAAAGTAAAAAGTAAATCCAGATCGGAGAACCTGCTCGCCTTCTACTGCAAGGAACGAACCACGTTCATCCGATCTGATTCGGTAGGCAATGTTTCACTACTGCAGACGAAAGAGGCATAACGGGGCGTGGGATGAAAGCAAAAAAAAAAAAAAAAACCAGTCTAACCACTGGTGGCTGTTAATTAGTCAATAAATCGGGTTGGCTCTTTTCTGGCACGTATTTTTCTCGGTAGCAACGTGAGACATCCAAGGCATCTTCTTTGCCCTTTCGGTATACCCTGTGTGTATGTAGATGAATAATTCTCGGGTAGCCTAGGCATAAAGCGGGACTCCTGTGTCTCTGATCTCTGCGAGGGTCCCTTCAAGCGAGGTACAAAATATGATCAGCTCCCATGTCAAGTGATGACTCGATAAAAAAAAAAAGGGTGGACTGCATCTTTTCAGCTGTGATGGCGGCCTCCGACTGCAAATTGGCAATCATCTGGAAATTTGTGCTGAAATGTCACCGTCTGTTCGTCCGATTATACCGGGCTCCTCCCGCTCTTGCTCATATCATTCGCGCCCCATTCGGTAAAGACTGGTACAGCAGAATGCGGAAACACTTTGCATATGACTCTTGTTTTAGGGAGCGGGAATAACACGGGATAACAAGGATGTTGCGAATCCCAATAGAAGACCCTCAACCGAGAACAATCAAGCGTAGCCTCAAAGCCTGTTTCCCGCGGAAAATGTTGCACTGTAAAATTCTTGGCATGTACTTCAACAGTAGAATTCATATTCCCAGTCTATAGTTCGTATCCATAGGTCCCAATCAACCCCAGAGCGGAGCCGTCACCTCGACGGCCCTCTCCACCACAACCCTTACCCTGTCTCCAAAGGCCTTGTTGGAACACTCGACGTCCAGGTCCTCCAGCCAGACCTTGGCGTTCAGCTTGTCGTCGATCTTGATGGCCACTCCGGGCACAGGGATGCCGATCTTGTGCAACCGCTCAATCTCGGCACGCTGCCTCTCCTCCAGCCTCTTCTGCCTGCCGCCGTCCTCGTCCCCATTCTCCGCCTCGCCAGACGTGTCATCCGATGCTGGGAGCCTGGGGTCCTTGATGGGTGAGACGTGGTCTGCACCAAACTGTGCCTCCAGGAACATGAACAGCCGCTCGAGCCGCTCCTCCGGGCTCAGGCGCGCGTGCAGGTTGCGTGTCGGCAGCACATACTCTTCTTGGTGGGCGTGCGAGTGTGAATGCTTGCTTGCGGATTCTGCAAGTGAAAAGATTGGATGGTTTGTCAGTGCGGGCTGTGCATATCGTTCGATATATCATGTATGCAGCGGGTGATTATCAAGGTTAAACTTACTCTTCACGGCAGCGGGACTACTCTCGACCGTCAGCAACACAGCCATGACTGCGTCTGCGAACCCGTCGTTCATTGTGTTGCCTTCCCACTCCAGCTCGACCTCGCCGCTGCCAAAGCAGCGAACGTTGATGGAGCCCATGACGATGTAGCCCGCGACTGGTCGCTCCACTTCCTCGTCCGCGGGGTCTTCCTCTTTCCCGTCCAGAACCATATCGTCGCCATTAGGGGCTTGTTTGTGCAGCTGGCGCATCTCGGGCAGCTCGTCAATGGCGCCAAAGGTGCTCTCCAGCGCCCACTTGATGAGGTCGACGCCCGCTGCGGCCAACATGATCTTCTGCCGACACACGATAGTCGTAGTGGTCAAGCCCGCGTACTCCCGTAGGTCCTCAGGCGCCATCAGTGATAGCTTGAAATCGTTCTGTACCAGCACACCAGTGACGAGCTGCGGATGCTGTTGGTAGTCGTCATCGGCCGGCAGTCGCGTTGGCGGCGTTATCGACGCCAGCTTACCCACAACCTTGGCTGTCTTGTCGGTCTTGAATGGAATCCTTAACTCCTCGCAGTTTCTGGGGCTATAAATCTTGACCTTTTCTGTTTTGGTGGCATTAAGCGATAGAAGCTTTGACTTCAACCTCATCATGTTGTTTTGCTCTCCGTGAACAAGGATCTGCAATGCAAAATGTCATGTTAGCTGCTTCCCACCCTCACCGGCTTGCATGTTCTCTCAACTAGGGGCCACATACAACGACCGGAGCAGCGACCTCCTCGATAAACTCTCTATTCTCCGTGCCGTCAACGTGCGCAGCAAAGGAGAACTCTGCAACACTGCAGCGACGTGGGATCATGGGCTTCTCGCCATCGGCTCGCCTTGAAGCTGCGGCAGCGGTCCGCGTCATAATGGCAGGAATCTGCTCAGGTTCCTGCATGATCTGTTTTGCCATGGTGCCCTCGACACTGTAACCGGTGATGACCACGCCGTTCTTGTCGCTCGGGGCCCAGCGCTCGAGAAGCTCGCGGCTCACTCCGTTCTGCAACATACCCGGGCTGGCAAGCATGACGCAGGGGCCAAGGTCGTCGAAGCGGTCCAAATTCTTGAGCGACCGGATGTATTTAAAATCCCAGGGGCCTCCGCCACCGGCCCCGCTCTTGCCCGATGCTTCGGCCTCGGCAAGGCGCTCGCGGAAGAGTCGCTTGATGTTGTCATTCATGGCGCCCACGTACGTCTGGTACACGACCATACACTTGCGTGCGAGGTTACTCGCATAGTATATGGGTATCTTTTGGTACTCCTGGTGCTTGCCCCAGTACTCATCCAGGATCAACAATAGCTCCTGTGCTCTTCCCAAGGCGAAAACTGGCATGAGTACTCGCCCTCCGCGGTTCAAAATGCCCGTGATGGATTTCATGAGCGCCTGTTCACGTTCCACTCGAGGTACGTGGGATGCGATACCATATGTCGATTCGGTGATGAGCACGTCGATCTTGACACCCCTGGGTACCTCAGCTGATACCAGATGCCGATCTTGCTCTCGTGAATAGTCGCCCGTGAAGAAAATATTCATTCCAGCTATCTCGATCAGAAACATAGCTGCGCCCAACACATGACCGGCCGGATATGGAGTAATGCGTATGGAGGATATTGTGTGTGTTGTGTAGTAGTCGATGGCCTCAATCTGCGGGAATGTGTTCAGGTGATCCTGTTCCGTATAGACGGGCTGTGACGTCGGATTCGAAGAGGTGTTGCCCACACGGACGCTGTCCTGGATGAGCCATTTGTAAATAGCTTTGGTTGGATGCGTCATGAAGACGCGGCCCTTGAAGTTGGTCTTTGCCAATACGTAGGGGAGAGAAGCGGCGTGATCGACGTGGAAACTATAGACGGAAGGTCAGCGGTTGCCGAAATCATCACGGGCAGCATGGTGAGATTCGGGATCTGGTGTTCGCAGCCTAGCTGCCTAGCTACTTGGTGGTGGGAAGAGATCGTGGTGAGCGGCGAACGGGCTTCACAGAACACAACGGGTTGACCATGATGGACAGCAGGCGAACAGGTATTGTATTGTTATCTCTGTACATGGCGATATACGATTCTGGTGGTCCATGGCACCTGTGTGCACATCAACCTCAAACGGTGAGCAATAACCGCGTGACAATCTTGGTAGCCAAGCAGCAGCCCCAAGAGTTGGCAGAGCATAGAATAGCATAACACAGCATAGCATAGCGCTACATGAGTATGCCACAAGATGCAAAGGGCCCGTCGACCAGCAGCTAGGGCATGCTCCCAAATACACCCCGAAAATCGCTTTCTCGGAATAATAACCGACCCATGTGTAGGTGTATCCAAGCGGAGCAAGTAACATGACCAGAATAGCGTAAGGAAACGGGCCGGCGTGCTTACTGGCTGATTAGTAGCACATCGACAGTGCTCAAATCGAAGTCATCGAAGAAGGGCAATGCGGCCAGACCATCGTAAGCAGGATGTTGTCCCGCATCAAGCTACAGATCACAGAAGTCAGGTTTACGTCAGTCAAATGGGCCAAGACAGGTATGATATGTGTGGATGTACTCACCATTACGGTCTTGCCTTTGTACTGTATGATGTGACATGACCGACCGACCTCGTTCCCGCCTCCCAGACAAGTAAAGACAAGCTCGTCGGCGGGGTCTACGGGCTCGTCAGGTGCTGCCACGTTCATGGCCGAGGCCTTCCTCTTTGAGGCCATCGTTGGCGGGGATTATGTCGGCCTGGCCGAATACCAAGCACCTTGACCTCTGGTATGTACGATTAGTAGTAATATGCGAGCAACGATACCCTTCCTAGATGTTTGACAACCGGAGAAGATGCAGTTAAGGCGCAGCTAGCAAAAGCCGAGTCCTGTCGTAGCTGCTATCGCTTGTTGTTCGAGGCACATGTATGAATGATAACGTTGCGCTCAACGCAAGAAACAGTTGAATGCCACTGCTTCACTACAGCGTACTACTGCGTTGTTGCTTGAATATATTGGGCGCACTGGCACTTGTCGGTTGAATCAGCTGGGTTGCAAGACGGAACTCGCTTGCAGTGCGAAGTTGTCGCGTTAATGCGGCGCGGCTTTCCTTGCTTCAGAACGCGGCCGCTGCAAAAAGCTTAGTCAAGCCAACTTGTCAACCAGTGACAAGTGACGACGCTGCCTAAAGAGCGGGTCCAAAGAAGTGGATGGGGGTGCTTTCTTTCTGGGTGGGCGACTCCACGTGACCAGGAACAATCTGCGACTTTGATTGTTGGTTCGCGCAACTTGAGCTTCTGCTCACCATTTTCAAAGAGCAATACCAGAATCAACGAACGTCACAACGCGACGCATCTTCAGGAAGCGCAACCCTCGACCGTAAAACGCTTCCCACCGAGAGGAGAATCGAACGATACCAGAAGGCTACTGCCGACGTCGCGTCTCGGATGGTGTTGGACAAGGGAACCGCGCTGTGGCTGCAACGGGCTTGTTGCCCGAGATAGCGTCCAGTGGCCTGGGATCGATCCGGGGAACTGAGGAAAGGCAGCTAGGCTAGGCCTCCTCATCGCCGCATCGCATTACCATCCACCTAGCGCTCAGCGCTGCACAGTCCTCACTGAAGACGTTTGCTTTTGCTACATTTCGGCTGTCGCCGCGACACGCCGGTCACCACCATAACCATGGCGCAACCACAGCATCAGATCCAGCTCCCACCGGCGCCGCAACGGCCATTCTCTCCCGCTCAACTCTCACCATCCACGATACCCCATGCCCATAACCAGGCGCCGTACCCATCGGGCAATCCTCCTAATAAGAAACAGAGAATGTCTCCGGCACCACCCCAAAGTCAGCCAGGCTCTCCATACGTACCGTCACCCGTATACGCACCGAGCCCCGCCGCATCGGCAACGCCTCCTCCCCAACTTAACGCGGCCTCGCCTCCGCCCATGAACCCCCAAATCGCTCTGCCTCAAGCCACCACGATGGCTCCTCCTCCCCAGGGTCTTACGATTCCGCCACAACCGACACCTTACGTTAATGGGAACTCGCAAAACAGCCCTGGTATCAGACCCGCCCAACAACCCATGGGCCTTACAATGCCTGGCCTTACCATGCCATCGCGGCAGCCAGGCACACCTTCGGTGTCATCGCCAGCTCCACTCATACCAACCACAACTACAACCCCTCTGACTCCGGCACCGGTCAGCTCCCCATATGCTACAGCGACGCTGGCTCCCATGCCAAGCCATCCCGCTACTCCAGGAGGCACTATGGGCCCGCCATCCAAGCCTGCCGACCGTCCGCAGAAAGAGGTCGAGTATGATGTAAACGACTCCCTCAATGGCACAGGAATCGACTTGAAGGAGATGGAACAGGACCTGGTTCAGTTTTACGCTGGTAGCACGCGTCCCGAAGCCAGGACAGGATTTCCCGCGAATGCACCTGGAAGCAGCGCAAGCATGTATGGTGCTGGGCTAGCGAACCAGCCGGCTCAGTTGGTGGGAATTACCGACCAGGCACAGTTCGCCGCCGAGCTTGCCAAGAGCGTGTGGAGCGAGGCAGCTGCAAAGCTGGCTACCGTGAGGAGCCAGGAGGTCAAGAATCCGTTCAGCAACATCGCTGTGATTCATTCAAAAGCATCCAAGATCGCCAAGGAGTATGGCATCGGCCTGGTTCTGGACCCCAAGACTAACGGTGGCATGGGAAAGATGAAGCTTGACACCGAGTTCGCAGAGCCTTCTGTCACCGTCACTCAGAAGGTCGTTGATAATGAAGTGGTGGTGAATACCTCCAAATCTTTTCTTCCCGCAGATTCGTTTCTTGCAGAGCAAATAGGCCTACTCTCCATTGCTACAAAGCATCGGATTCGGCAACTGCTTGAGGATGCGGACAGAGTCGCACGCACACGACAACAGACATCACACGGTATAGTACCATCAGATTGGATGGACGCGAGTGCACCGATCACTACGGTCGATGCTAGTCTCGCAGAGCAAGCAAATACTGTGAACGGAGACGGGAATGCGGCTAGTCCCCGCCCCAATCCGCTTAAGCGTAAGCTTTTACGTCGATCAACCTTGACGGTTTTGCATGGCGACTAACAATCAATGTCTTTAGGTCCTCTGGGTGCTGGGGTATCGCAAGCGTCTGCGAGCTTGGGACTCAGTGCGGTCATGCGTGAGCAAAGCAAGAACGAGCGTAATGCCGAAGAAGCCAGACTTCTCAAGCGCCAGAAGCGTGCCGAGGAGGAAGACCGCAAAAAGAAAGGTGGCGACTCAGCCAACCCATCACGTGCAGGCTCAGTTGCACCAGGCACCCCAGGGGCATCGTCAATCGCACCAGAAACGCCAAAGCTCACCAAGAAGGAGGAGAGAGCTAGGGCGGCGCAGAACAAGACGATGGACTGGATGAACACAGCCTCTGCAAACTCGACGACATCCCATTTCTTGGGTCAGCTCTCTAGAAAGAAGAAGGGCAAAAAGTACGACTGGTTGACGTCGGGAGGTAGTGGCGCCTCAACACCGTCGCGTGCAGGGCCTGGCACTCCTGCTGCGGGCGCCGGTGCTGCTCCCAGCCGCAAGGCTCCGGAGTCGATAGCACTCACGGTTGATGGAAGATACAGACTAGGCTCTTTGCGCGAAAATAGCGACAAGGGCAAGAATATCCAGCTGAGGGATTGGATCACAGTCCTGGAATCAGACCGACTAGAGATCAAGGCATTGCAAACCGCCTATGACAAACTAGATGCGTCGGCTGCAACGTAAGGGGCTTCAGCCCTTGGCCCTTTTTATGTCTCTTGTTTTCCTGGCAAGATGCCGTTGGGGTCTTGGTGGGATATAATCCGCGAGAGAACGGATTGATGGACGCGGACTTCCCATTATCACAGGTGGCAATGTTTCCATAACTACTCCCGTGCTGTATTCAGAAAATCTCACAAATCATTGCCAAATCATACCGTGCAAGCTCGAGCATGGCGTCCGATACAAGGTTGGTTCAGGAGGGTGCTTTTATCAGCATTGATCGACTTATTAAAAGGATGGGAATGGGAAGGTTTTGGTCATATCATTTCCCCTGCGTTTTGGAAGAAATTCCTAGCATGGCCTGCAGACGGTCATTTTCCTCTGTTGTTCTTTAGTCTTGGTATTATCTTCCCTACTCTCTGCTATGCTCGCTTGTGTAGCGTTGCTTGTTTAGTTGCAGTAGCGGTTTACCCATGCAGTCTGCCTGTCATCTGGTTCAGGTTTATTAGCGGGCCACGTTGTCAGCCGGGGGTTTTATTCATAATACCAAGCTTCAGAGGTAGAACTTGCACTACCTAATGAAATGACGGATTTATACTCTTTAAATGTTCTGTGACATACTACTGTCCTTGTGACAATTGCTTGTGATAGCAAGCTCTAGTCACGTTGCGGGAGATATGATTGGGTTTCCATTTGAGGCCTGCCTTGTCAAGCTTGACGTTGGCTCCCCTAGTCTACGTCGAAGTCAAATATATTCGTTTCCCATCATTTAGCAAGATTCTGCCAACTAGCTCATTGCAATGATATTTGTATAATACGAAGTGGCACAGCAGTCAGGTAAAAAAGGCCCTTTTGTTCGGTGTAAGGCGTCATGGTGAAGGGTAAATCCCGAATAGTAAGTTTGTTGGCCTCTGCATTTATATAGGCGTTGCATATATACTTTTTGTCAGCAGGCCAACCATGCCGTAGTGCTTCGAGAACTTTACGAAATTAGACTTACCACAGTCCCGGAGGAACTTGCCCGTGACTTGGGGAAACCGCATTGCCCAGGAAATAATAACCTTTAACTCTGGCTCCAATACAAGCAGTGACTTGAGCGTCTTGGCAAGGGCCGAGGCAGACTCTTCGTTGTAGATCTAGAGATCATGGAATCTCAGGTGTAAGTTCAGGTTTCTCCATTCAGTATTAGAATCAGTGAATTCTAGCTCAACACATACCAGATCTGCGCCGAGAACAACGTCGAGGCTTTTGCATTGCTTGGATAACCTATCATGAAGCCACGATCCTCCGAGATCCTCTCCCCACCGAAGTCTCTCAACTTCCACGCGGCCCTGGCCTTCTTTTTCACCACCAAACCCGCCTATATCAACGTTTCTACGCGCCTCCTCGATGACACGCTCGTCGCCATCCGTAGCGATGACGCTCTTAGCTCCGAAATACTTGGCACAGAGGATCGACAGCAAGCCCGCGCCGGCACCTAGCTCCAGGACCGAGCGTCCCCTCACGGTGCTTCCTTGCTCCGCAACGAGATAGTGCGCCAGGTGCAGGGCGCCGTCCCAGGTGCGGTGGCCGGTGAAGCGCGATCCGGCGACAAGCCGCCTGGTCTCGACGAGCGTGACGATGTCTGGGTTCACGGCGGAGGATGAGCCCAGCGGGAACGGGGGCACGGTATAGGTGACGTACATGTCTTCGGGGTCGTCAGGGCTGCGTGGAGCGGGGTCCTCTTGGAGCTTCTTGACGGCATCTACCATTGCGACAATGGAAGGAAGTGCGCCGTCCTCTTTTGGATCGTTTGTGATGACGTGACCAGCCCGCCCGAGCCTCTCCAGCAGCTTTTTGAAGAAGTTCAGGCGGTACAGGGCAATAGGGAGCTTGGCCATTGCTCTCTTCTCATAGCAGAGGTTCTTCCAAGTCCAGTAGCTTGTGTCTGGGTGGGCAAGTAGCTTCTGCGGCGGCCATCTAAGGCAGTCGACGTCGAGGCATTGGAAGAATTGCGCTCTGAGGATGAGCAGTGATTCTTCCCTATCCATATCGTTAATTTCTTCGGGTACTTTACACTTGCGTGTGGTAGTTGGTGTAGCCAAAATTTCACCCGAACATATCAAACATTTGACAATCAACAACAAACGGCTTTTATCGGGTGAAAAAAAAAAAAAAAAAAAACACTGAATTTGCCAGGAATTATGTGCCGACAATACAGTGGCTGTTCAGACTGACTTAAGTCCTATGACCTCCTCGAGGTATCAAAGTAAGCAAAACAACAGCAACATGATTTATTAGGCAACATCCAATGTAATGATGGCTATTGGGCACCAGCCCCAGATCATGAATGTGATATTCGGTCGGTAGCTGCTCCGGGTGAAGTTGAGGCCTTCGGGCCCCACTTTTCCATGAATGATGCATTAGACGCCTGCCGCCCCGGACTTGGCCGGGCTCTGCACGTCGAACGAACGCCAGTCGCCAATCTGGGATGTGCCCCGCGATTCGAAATGTTGCCTCACTTGAACCCGCGACAAGCAAACATCTGCACCTGCCATCCGACTCCCAACTTCTGACACCTTCTGTGGCTTGACCTTGTCGGTCACCCCTTTTTCCTCGTGTGTCTTGTTTTTGTTTATTTGCAATTTATTCTTGACAGAGCATACGGTCTTCGCTGCGGTCACCTAATTTCCGTGCACCCCGTTTCCTGGTTATTCCTGCCTACCGCCGCTGTAACGATTTTTTTGGTGGTATCCTCAGTCAGCCTCGCCACGATGTTGAAAATATGGTCTATGGTGCGTCATGGTTCGTCCTCCGCAGTTGAGCATCACGAGGAACGATTTACTAATGTCTTCAACTCGTGCAGAAAAAAGAGCAGCAAAAGGCTGAGACAGCCGAGGGAGCCTCGGGGGGCAAGAAAAAGAAGGTCACAGCTGCACAACTCCGTGTGCAAAAAGGTATGTTTGGAACGAACCTTGGACGCATGTGGAATTCATGAGGCTGCCACGAAGCCTGTGACTTGGAATCGAGCGGTGCTGACAATTATCATGTTCTTGTGGTCACGCAGATCTATCAGAGCTTTACCTTGGAACCACGATGAAGACCGAGTTTCCAGACCCCGACGACATCCTTAACTTTAGACTTATCATCGAGCCTGACGAAGGCATGTATCGCGGCGGACGTTTCACTTTCGACTTCAAGATCAACCAAAACTTCCCACACGAGCCGCCAAAGGTCTTATGTGAACAGAAGATCTACCACCCCAACATCGATCTCGAGGGCAAGGTCTGCCTGAACATTCTGCGTGAGGATTGGAAGCCGGTCCTGAATCTCAACGCCGTTATTGTCGGTCTCCAGGTACGTCTGGATACAGATTTGAAGCCTGTCATGTTATGTTTCATTCATGATATAACATACATGAAAGCCTAGCTCTGTCTGCGAGCGGTGGCTTAATATGCATAGTGGAAGAGCAAGTAGACACGGAAATGCTGACCAGCCCGCTTCCACGACGTCTTAGTTTCTATTCCTTGAGCCCAACGCCTCGGACCCGCTGAACAAGGATGCGGCTGAAGACCTCAGAAGCAATCGGGAGGGCTTCAAACGGAACGTTCGGACCTCGATGGGCGGAGGGGCAGTCAAGGGGATTTCTTTCGATCGCGTTCTGAAATAGAGACGGGTGGAAGGAAGCCAAGCTCTGCCTCAAAGTGAATATGATACCCTCCTGCCAAGACTCAAGAGCCACAATCTGTGCCACGGGAACGAGCAATTCCATCGCGACCGCGAAACGTACGCGTCGTCGTCGTCGCCGTCGTCCCAGCAGTGCCTATGGGTGAGTCATCTGGATGCCGTGAAAATTCAAGATAGTAGACTCCAGGAAGTCATCTTAGCGCCTAGAAGGCGAACATGGTTGAATGCGAGAACAAGCCGGGGAGACGTATGGGATCTTGACGAGGGTTTTCTCGTTGGCGATTGGACTACCTAGAATTAGTTCTAACTACGGAGTATCGGAACATAATATGGGTGGGGCAAGCAAGCAGTGTCGATTTTAGCGATTTCGGCGGTCTGTATTTTCAACATGGGAGGTTTCTGTTTTCTTCTGTCTCCTCTTCTAAGATCTACCTCATCTCCCCTATTAGTACATAAATCTTGAATGAAAACTTTCACGTCTAATGAGAGACAAGTTGAGATTCTTTTAGGCGTGACTGGTTGGTTTCAAAATCTTTACTCGAATGGCTGAGCAATGACTTTCATCATGTGGTGGTGGGTGGTTGGATAGGTATGATGGAATCTGGCCATAGCCTATCCGCGCGCTGTCGATAACGCTGACCCAAGAGGCTTCTCCGGTTTGCAGGTAGAGCTGGGGGGCACTTAGCAGATCAGAGCGGGGCATCTGGGTCTGGGGCTCCGTTATGCAGGCAGTCTCCACTGGAGCTACCCTGCTTTTCAAAACGGTCCGATATCGCTGACAGTGGAAAATTTTGTATCCACAATGCCTAAGTCGGAGCTGCTCCCTTGAGTTGAGTTTTGTTGAAGCTCCCTCCTAAAATCATCTTCGTTCGACTTTCCATTGTCGGTGAACACGGCTTCCCTTTCTCTCCATCTCCACTCAATCGTTTTCTTGGTTGCTTTTTCTGCCTCGTCACACAACAATCATGTCTGCTCGCGGTTTCTCAAAGGCTTTGAGGCCAATGGCCCGCCAACTGGCCACTCCGGCCGTTCAGAGGCGTACCTTCGTCGCTGCTTCTAGCATGGTGCGGGCCACCAGGAAAGCCGCCGTCGCTCCTGCTCAGCAGCAGATCCGTGGTGTGAAGACCATGGACTTTGCCGGCCACAAGGAGCAGGTCTGGGGTGAGTTGAACAGCTCAATTGCTTCATTCCTGGCGCAAATTATTTCATAAACTGACAGGTTTTTTTTGTCTAATAATCTAGAGCGTGCCGACTGGCCCAAGGAGAAGCTGCTGGTGAGTCATGTCTTTTTTTTTTTTTTTTCTGCTGTTTTTTCTCGCTCTTTTCGGTGCCTCAGAATTCGCCAACGTCAAGCAGGCGTAATACTAACCACTTGAGCTACAGGAGTACTTCAAGGACGACACCCTTGCCCTCATCGGCTATGGCTCGCAGGGTCACGGTCAGGGTCTTAACCTCCGCGACAACGGCCTCAACGTCATCATCGGTGTGCGCAAGAACGGCAAGTCGTGGAAGGACGCCGTCCAGGACGGCTGGGTTCCCGGCAAGAACCTCTTCGAGGTCGACGAGGCCATCTCGCGCGGTACCGTCATCATGAACCTTCTGAGCGACGCTGCTCAGAGCGAGACGTGGCCTGCTCTCAAGCCCCAGATCACCAAGGGCAAGGTAAGTGGTTGCTCAAAAGCGACACTTTATTTAATTATTCCGCTTTGTGATCAGAACAAACAGAGCCTAACAAGTCTATATCTAGACTCTGTACTTCTCGCACGGTTTCTCTCCCGTCTTCAAGGACCTCACCAAGGTTGAGGTTCCCACCGACGTCGATGTCATCCTCTGCGCCCCCAAGGGCTCCGGCCGCACTGTCCGCTCGCTCTTCCGCGAGGGTCGTGGCATCAACTCATCCTTCGCCGTCTACCAGGACGTGACTGGCAAGGCTGAGGAGAAGGCCATCGCTCTGGGTGTTGCCATCGGCAGTGGTTACCTCTACAAGACCACCTTCGAGAAGGAGGTCTACTCTGACCTGTACGGTGAGCGTGGTTGCCTGATGGGTGGTATCCACGGTATGTTCCTTGCCCAGTACGAGGTTCTCCGTGAGCGCGGCCACAGCCCCTCGGAGGCTTTCAACGAGACGGTCGAGGAGGCCACCCAGTCGCTCTACCCCCTGATCGGTGCGAACGGCATGGACTGGATGTACGAGGCCTGCTCGACCACTGCCCGTCGCGGTGCCATTGACTGGAGCCCCCGCTTCAAGGATGCCCTGAAGCCTGTCTTCAACCAGCTCTACGACTCGGTCAAGGACGGTTCCGAGACGAAGCGCTCGCTCGAATACAACAGCCAGCCTGACTACCGCGAGAAGTACGAGGCCGAGATGGAGGAGATCCGCAATCTGGAGATCTGGAGGGCGGGTAAGGCCGTGCGCAGCCTCCGTCCCGAGAATCAGAAGTAAACTGTATATTTTTTCCCCCTCCCAAATTCCGGTCAAATTCCAGCAGATCTCTACAGACTGTTGATGGGGTGGTCAATGTGTTGAAAAAGAAAATAATCTGGAGTCATCGCTACATTTTTTTTGGAATATCGCGGGGTTTTGTGTCCAACAAGCTTGCGGTACTTCGATCGGGTTTGCTTTTAATGTTTATCAGATTTCATCTTTGTCTGGGATTACATCAGTCTACTATACCTCACCAGCTTAAATTGGTATCTCTTTTTTTTCCTCGTCTTTTTTTTACTTGTTCATTCATCTGTCCCCATGATTCTGTGCCTCTATCGTTCGGTTTTCTTCATGACGCCTCTGCAGTTGTTGGTCGAGCTCAACAAAACCTCCCTGTTGGTCATCGCCAAGGGGGATCCAAACGTCAACCCATCGCCGGGCATCCTCGTAGCGGTCTTCTGATCTGATCCATTCCTCCTCGCCCACGCGCTCAATGTATACGGTGCGCAGGCCGCAGGCTTTTGCCCCCTTGAGGTCGCCCAAGTGGGCAGCCACCATGGCAACCTCATCCGGGCGCAGACCCAAGCCCTCAACCGCTCCCAAGTAAGTCCTCGGATTGGGCTTGTAGGCGCCAAAGTCCTCGGCCGAGAAGAGACGGTCGAAGCCCAGGCCGTCGCGGTAAGTGTTTAGGTCCTGCAGCAGGGCCTGGTTGCCGTTAGACAGGGCGGCCGTGACCAGACCCCGGCTCGCCAGCTGCGAGAGTCCTCGGGGGCTGTCGGGCCAGGGCTCCAGCCTGTGCCAGGCGCGACTCAGCTCCAGCACCTCGTCGTCGGTGAACAAGCTGGCCAGTTTGCGCTCCTCGAGCAGGCGCTCGAGGCTCTCGCGGTGGTGCGTGTCGATGTCCTTCCACGGCGTAATGCCGGGCTCGAAGCCGCGCGTGAAGCGGCCGTAGCTCCGCCTCCAGGCGGCGGCGAAGGCGCACGGCCAGTCCGGCAGCTGGTCCGGCGTCGGCAAGCTCGAGGGCGACGCCGATGCCGCGATAACGGCGATGCTGTCCCCTGCGCTGCCGGCCTGGAGGTGCCTGGCGCGCGCCTGGAGCTCCGCCGGTAGCTTGGCGAAACCTGCCGAGTTGATCTTGGCGTCGAGCGCTGACGTCAGGGCGGACTCGACCGAGCTTCGCCAGTTCACCGTCGTACCGAAGACGTCGAACGTCAATGCCTTGATGTTGTGCAGGGATGATGGGGTTGAGGCTCTAGGGAGGGCGTGGCCTTCGGACATCTTTGAGTATGTTTTTTTGCTTTCTCTTTTTTTTTCGCTGAGAAAGCTGTGGTTTCTGTATCGAGTGAATTGAAACAGATCAAGACTTACTTAACTGCTCACAGGAAAGGAAGGTGTATCTGCGGACATATGCCGAATCCGCAGCTCTGCTGAAAGCGGGGATGGTGTACGAGTCGGGGATGGTATGACGGTAAATCGGACGTTGCCAAGTAAAACTCTACGTTGTCCCTCATCGTAGAAAAATAGACAAAATGAAAGAAAAGAGAGAGAGATAAAAAGATACGATGGGTGGGGTTTTATTGAACGAAAATAGTCTAAATTACGTCTTGTGGATGGTTAGTTCCGTTTTCTTACTCAGCCTTACACAGCTGCTCTCCCTCGGTGTCCATTGAGCCGATAATATTAACCTCCCTCATATACCGAGGCAGTATGGCAACTTACTTACAGCTCAATGGTCAGGTTTCGGAAAGAGTAGACTGGACTGGGTGAGGTAGATGATACTTTGGGCAAGTGATGACCAGACTGGGCGCACATTTGCATGCCAAGACATACACCTGCCCATGTCAAACAATTAAACAATTAATCAATCAAGCAAGTTGGAATCTATCTGTACCTGCCATTATATGATTTGAGTCACGGCCAGCATGACTATAGTGTGCCTGAAATCTCAGCCGAGCACTAAGTTTGGCCGTGCCATTGGAAATATAAGCTTGAGCCTGGTGAGATAACGAAGATAGATATTCATAGACGGGTCTCAAGTGTCGACAGCCACCATCATCGCTCTGATACAGCCCTACGTAGGTTATCCATACACAATACACACCTACCTGGAGCCACTATCCAGCGTTCAAAGCAAACAAGCCACCCCAAAACCGCTTACAGAGTACGGGACAAACGAGCAGCTGCCCAGCATGCTCTCTCCCGCATCCGAGGCGGTAAAGCCAAGTAAACGCGACAGTGTCGAGGAATCGCCTCGGAGACAGGACGTCGTCGCCGTTCAACGCACAACGGAGGATGGTCCGAACGACGACATGTTGACTCGGCTGCACCAAGAAACAGACACTCGCGGACCATCGAAACCCTCGTCCCCTGGAGATGTTGCCGACAAGGTGCGGCCAGCCACCCCTCAGACCAACCCTTGTGGCAGAGATATGGACAGCCTGGGAAGCGGAGAGCTGGCAACCTTGGATTCAGGCACGTCAGAGGAAGCAGAAAGCTATGCCGATGCTCTAGCCATCAGCAGTGAACCCTCGCAGACGCCACCCCAAGCTGCTGCCGCCGCCGTCCAAGACAGGGAACGCGGCTGGACCCTGCCGGGCCCGGGCCTCTCGGACCCGTTTGTGGAACCCGACAAGATGGCGGCGACCTTGGTCTAGGTGACGTCGCCCGACCGCCGGCGCGCGGCGATCCCCATGCCAATTCGCGGCGATGCGGTGGATGATGACGCGACACAGTCTGCCGACTCGGCCGTCTTCGACGGGGCAGACAAAGATGGAAGCCCGAACGAGAGCGTGCACACGTTGCTGCACGCGTACGTGCTCAAGTCCCGCCACCAGGACCTCTGGCTAGCCGTGGCAAACTGCACGCCCCAGCGGCGCAAGCTGCTAGAGGATCTGTCCAGCACCCAAGAGGGATGCGGATCGCTAACCCTGTAAGACGCCCCCGCACACATGTCGTCTGTGGTTTTTTATTTTTATTCAAAATACAGGACTGACAAGTCGGCCGTGGCTTTGCAATCTAGCCTTCGATCGGAGCTTCTGGAAGCCGTCAGGGAGATCGATACTATACTAGCGGCGAGGACGCTCATCTCCCTTTCCAGAAATGTCCAGCCAAAAGTTCCATCCCCTCTCAAGCAAGCAGGGCCTCTTCCACGCAGACTGCTGCCTAACTTTCCAGGGCAATACGTACCGAGACGGTGATTTCTTTCTCTTTTTTTTTTCTTTTTTTCTTCTTTTTTTTTTTCTTGTATAAACCCAATCCTGACAAGAGAGGGAACAAGGCCAGAAAAATAAAGGACTGTCTCGAGCTTGCTAAAAGGCAGCATCTAGATCACAAAAAGTTTTGGGATATGCGAACAGAAGGGCTAGTGAGGTTTTGGAAGGTTTCTGTTTGGGGATTGACAAGAGCAGTCTAGTCTAGTCAGTTGTAGGATGATGAGATGGACACTGTTAGCGAAGAGCGGTGAGGGAAAACTATGAGCCACTCAGCAGCGTGTAGCTAAACATGAATTACATTCGCATTTCTTAGCCCACTTGATTACAGAATTCTTGAATTATTTATGAAACTATTTTTTTAAGGTATTATCAAGACATGGGTATTCGCGGTTCGGCTTATCGTGAGATGCGTGAGATTTTTGGTTTCAGGGAAATATCAGAACATGCACGCTTTAACCCAGAAAAAAAAAGAAGAAAAAAAAAAGACGCCAATTTTTGTCCCAATAAAAAAAGAAAAGAAACAGAAACACCAAGTCAGATTCATCTTCATAATGGTGGTTTCAGCCTCTCAGCTGCCTCACTGCTCGACCTGTTCTCCCTCTCCTCTCGTACTTCCTCCTCCTTGATCTCATCCGTTGTCTCCAGGCGCTCGCCGCGAAGAGTGGAGACGGCCGAGCGCGGCGTGGTCGACGTTGCCGATGGCCGCCGCGGGCTGTTGTTTCGGGACCCCCTCAATGGGCTGTTGGCGTGGTGCTCGTGGAGGCCATGCTTTGCCGCCTCCAATCCGTTTTTCAACTTGTCAAAGAGGGCGACCGACCGCGGCCCGTCTACGTCCCAGTCGTTTGAATTGGTCAGAGTCGACCTGCTGGCCCCCCGTCCTTCTTCCGTCACGGCCGACAACCTCCCCCTCATACGGCGCTCAAGCAGTGTCTCGATGCCGACCTGCTCGTCTGCCGGTGACGGCTTTGCCGGCTGGTCACGGGGGTCAACGGGGTCAACCATCTTGCGAGCGTCGCGCCCAAAGCATAGATACACCGGGTAGGCGAGCGTGAAGCACAGCAACGCTGCCACGACGCAAAAGGCAATCTGGATGTTCCTGCCTGTGTCGCTACCCCGTACTATTGCATATATGACAAATGGGACAAAGGCCGGGCCAGATGCTCCCATCGTCAGCCAGGCCGCTGCTAGCTTGGTCCTTGACCCCTGCCCGACCAGGCCGAGCGAGAATATCAAGGGCCAGCCGGGCCCCTCGGCGAAGAAGAAGATGACAATTGGGATCGCCATAACATTAGGCCCTATTGATGATGGTGAATTTTTGACCGTGATCATGGCGATCATGGCCACGATGGCTGTAAAGATTGAGGTAAGCAACACGGTCCGTGGAGTCGGTATCCATTTGTTTCGGGGGTGTTTTGCCGAGAGGTATGCCAGCCCCCCGGCTAAAAAGCGGGAAAGCGCAAAGGCGGCGTGAGAGATGATCACATAGTTGGATACCGAGAGCGTCAGTGATGGAGGATTGGGTTCACTGTTGGTGGTGTTGGCCGTCGACCCAGACCCAGCCCCGGACGAGACTGACGCGACTGACGCCAAAGGGGTTGTCGATTCGGTAGGTACTAGTGCCGAAATGAGGTCTTGGAAGAATATGGACACACTCTCCTGTGCCGCAATTAGACAGTACTGGGCGACTACGGCGAGTATGATGCAGACAGTGCGCAGCTGAAGGCCGCCGATGCTGCGCTTGGTCGAGTCCACCGGCAACTTTTCCGCGCTGGCTGCCAGTTCCTGGTCGCTCACCTCGGGGAGAGGGATGTAGTAGAATAGGAGTGCAAGGCCAGCGCAGAACAAGGTGACGGCCAGGTAGGTCCACTGGACATCGGATAATATGAGCGAGCCTGGGCGCTCTTGCCGCTGTGAAACGTTGGAGAAGTAGACATGTTGAGCCAAAAGGCCGCTGAGGACGCTCCCGACAGCCTGGACGCCTTGTGCCAGGCAAAGCCTCATGGAAGCGAACTCGCTGGGGCCGCAGAGGACTAGGAAGGGGTTGGCTGCCGTCTCCAAGACCGCAAGCCCACTGCCGACAACTGTGTGTTGATTTCAGAGTTAGTGCCTCTCCATCTTTGTGACTATATTCAGCATGCCAACGGGAAACCTACTGAAGTTTGAGACCATAAACCCCGGAAAGCTCGCCAGCACGGCGGCAGGCCAAAAACAGATTGTCCCAGTGCCAAAGATTGAAAGACCCAGCATCAGGGTGGCCTTGAACCCGCCGATCGATTCGTGTGGTCGGTGGTTCCTGGTTGCGTGTCGCGAGCGGTGATGTTCGTCATGACGGAGTATCCAGACGCCAACAATAAGAGGTCCAAGAAGGTATCCCAGTCCGAAATAGATGCTGTTGAGCCCAATGGTTTGAGGGACCGACATGTCGGCCACCATGGCGACCACATTGTTGAGCGTCCCTAACAGCCCATACGACATGCCCCACAGCAGGAAAGTGACCGTGACAAAGGCGCAGTACCGCCAGCTTTCGGCGTTTGTGGCCTTGAGCATGCTTTTAGGCCTCTTGATGCTCACAAACCCAAAATACAGGTTGCTCTCGGTCGGGGCGGAGCTCTGGGCCCCCAGAGTCGTTACGGTCGACCGTCTCAAGTTGGACCAAGCATTGCCGGCCTGTGGCGTCCCGGGGGTGGCGGCAGTGCCGCCCATGTCTGGCGTCGTCAAGAACTGGAGCATGTCAAGCTGCTGATCTTGGTCCTGGTGTCCAACGGCAGTGGGGGAATTTTGCGGTGGTGGCGCCTGCATGCCCCCGCCTGCGCCAAAGGCTGGCTGCATGGGGGTAGGGGTGGGCAGCACCTCTCTATCTTTGGTGTTGTTGGATCCGTAGTAGTTGCCATTGGGGTCCAGGATCATTGCCGGGAGGAGACGCAGCACAAGAGGCTTCAGGGTCGGGATGCATGCGGTTGAGATGCCAATATTGACCTCGACAGCAGACCACATGAGAGACTATGGAGACACAAAACAGCGGAGACACATCAGTGGTAAAACTCCAAAAAATATATGCATATACTTGTTTGTCAGTGTACTCACAAGAGAAGCGCTCCAGCTAAATTGAGGGGAGTCCCCATAGATGGCTCTTGGATCCGATGTCTGCGTTGTATTGGGAACATAGTTGATGGCGTTCTGAAGATAGTAGATCCTGACCACGTCGACTATGGTAACAAAAATACCCAGGCCAAACGTCAGAACCAGAATGGTCTTCTGCCGCGGAGGTAGCCTCATGCTCGTGAGGACTGGAATCGGCAAGGCGAGGATGGCCAGGTCCGTGATGATGTTGATGGGCGCAGAGCAGATGAACTCGGTCAGAAGAGGCACGCACCGCCCAGCCACATCATCGAAGGCTGCATTGATCGGATTGCACTGAAAAATGTTGATAAAAGTGAGGATGGTACCAGCTGTGTTGACGACGAAGAGCACAATTTTCGAGGCGAGGCGGAGCAGCGGCTGGGTATTTCTGGAGAGTCGGAGGTAGAATATCAGGATGGACGTCTTGGCTGCCATGAGAGCCGGGTTGTATAAGACGGAAAAGACATATTCGCAACGCCTAAGCTGCGGCAAGTGCTCAGGAACTATGTCCTCGTCGTGGCGGCCGAGGCCCCTGCGAGTGCCGAGAGCGATGGAGACCGAGATGCCCACGGCGAACAGCCAGGCAATCACAATGGAAAGGTCATCCCACCCGAAGCGTTGAACAATGAGGCCTCGACAAGCCAGTCTCGCGCCGACAAAGACGGTAGCCAAGGCCAGGGTGGCGGTAGTGACGGCGAATACTGCGGGGCCTCGGTCTGGTACGCCGTCGACGTCAACGGTAAAGTCCTGCATAGTATAAGCACAACGAGCCCGGGTCCCAGGAACAGTCAAGGCTTGTCCCAGCTCAACAGTCTGGTGGTAGAGATGTCCCGCCAGCGGCCATTATCAAAGGATGAGCCGACAGTGACATGAATAAAAGAAAATGACGTCTGGGCGAGTGAGGAGGCCTTCACAAGTCCGGAGGCGAATCGAGAGAGTTGATAATGTTTTCTGTAAACCAAGACGCAAACTGTATGTAGCTCGGGAACTACGGCTGGATACAAGTCCGAAGGTTGCTTGCGCGATCCTCGTTGCGGCTGACCAGGTGAAGAAGTCCAAGTCAAGGTGAGTATATGGCAGTACTTCCGCGTGTACACCGTGTCGCACAAGCCCGACCTACGGTATGCCGAGGGTGGTGTTGTTTCCGTCCCCCGCGCGTCGAGCCGAGCAAGAGACAACGGTCTTTTTTTTTTTGTCTCTGTGTTTTTCTTGGGATTGCCAAGCTGGCCCACCTCCGGTGACGTTGGAATGCAACCTGCTCGTGTCAGTCGCCAGCCATTCGCGAGAGTACCTGCTGGAGCATAAAAAAAAAAAAAAAAAAAAAAAAGGCGAGTGTGCCGTCGTTGCCAACCGGGCGAGAGGCAAAAGAGACTAGATTAGATTTGCAAGGGTCTTCTCGTCTCAGCTGGGATGACTGCGGAAAAGAATGAGTTGGCGTGGGTGGTTTTCGGGTGTTTGCTTTTTTCGCCTTTTTCTTATTCCTCCTGCTTTTCTTCTTGTTGGAAGATGCAGCCTGGGGGTAAGCAGGGAAGAAGAACTGCCCCGGGGGCAAACGAACAAACTAGAGGCTGCTGGATTTTTAAGGTTGACAAGGTTGGATGCCCAAGCCCTGAACCATGACCGACGAGCCGTTCCCGTTGATTCGAGTAAACAGCCCAAAACCGAATCAGATTCTAAGCGCGTCTTTGTTGCAAGCTCGACAGCTCAGTTGAGGTTGAGTTTGGTCAAGGTATGTACGTAGGCAAGGAGTCGCGCACGTTTCGAGACCCCTCGTTTGACACTAACGTCAGATACACCACGAGGAGTGAACAACGGTACAACGGATAGGTGGGCGAGGTGCTGCGTAAAAACGAAAAGACGAAACAAAGAAAGTATAAAGTAACTAATTCGTATAGCTAGGTGTGTGGGGAGGATGAGCTCAAAGGACACACAAGACAAAAAAAAAAAAAAAAAAACCACAGAGGTAAAAGCCCAACTCTGGGGAAACACTTTGCGTGTGTTGTTCTTCCCGACCGCCAATTCTTAGCAAAGTGGGAAATTTTTTTTTTTTTTTCTGCAACCAAAGAAGGATCGAGTCCCTTACCCGCCCCCCATCGAGGAATTCGTGGACTGTCATGGTTGGTTTGTGTTCCTCTCGCCGGTAACATGCATGCTAAAAAAATTGTGGTGTGTGGGTTCTGATGACATCGATGTTGGCGAGGAATGCAACTCGGGGATTTGGAGCCTCGAACGGCTGATCCACTTTTCTCGGTTGCCCAGGTGGGACTTGGTTAATCTTTTTGACTCGAGTTTAATATTTAATTAATGTGGATGCTCAACTGGGTAAAAGCCACACAGACCGACTATCTTATGACATAATTCGCTTGGCTCAGATGACGGCGATGCAAAAGTTTGCTAACAAAGTCACAAAATAAGTCACACGGAAAAAGGAAGGATCCCCGCTTACCACCGATATTGCGGGGAAAAGAGAGACAGAAAACTTGCTTGATTACTGGGGATGAAGACAATCTCGCGCCTCAACAGACTCGCCAGCATCCAAGACCTATCTAGTTAGTACCAACCAGTAGGGTACAAAGATGGGCGCATGCCCACCTCCCTGCCGGCTTCACGATGGTACCTGTCTGCCTACGATCTCTTAAGCCGGTTTTGCGGGGTATTCCCCGGCTCGGCTGGGGCGGAAAACAGAGAAGGCGTTGTCTGTCGGCAAAGGTACCTACCTATCTACCTCAATGTGCTCAATCGGACTGCCTGTTAATTATTATGGCTCGATCGATCTGGTTGGCTCGGCATATGGGTAAACAAACTACCGTGCGCCGTTAGCGGGCATGTAGGCAGGTGCAGGTGCAGGTGCATGTGCATGGTAGAGCTAGCTACACAGCTACCTTGCGTACTGGTTCAAGTGTTGCTGTCGGTGGTAACATCTACAGTATCCTACTCACTCCCTTGGCGTGACTTTGATCAAATCTCTTTTTTTTTTTTTTTTTTTTT
>NC_043741.1:4754556-4759485 GCF_004337985.1 Pyricularia pennisetigena
AAAAAAAAAGCCCCTACGGATACGCAGTGTCACGGTACTCTCTCCAACACAGGTACGAACTAAAAAAGTTCGATTCGTGGACAATGTACTCAAAACCTTGACCCCTCATAAAGGGTGCAGCGATCGGACCCCTTCTTACACTTCAATCCCAAATCCCAAGCGTGTGGGCAACGCTAGGAAAGGGCAGCAGCCCAACGGTTTAGGGTGAACACAAAGTTACACCTGACAACAAGAAGGAAAAACAAGGCGCCGGAATGCATGAATAGCTGAATGCTGGCTGCACTGGTCCCACACAGGGGCAAAATGCTGAATCCTCTGAAGAGAAATGTCTGAATTATCCGACGAACGGGATTTTTTTTTTTCTTCTTTCTTTTTTGCTCAAAATCACCACTGACTGACAGACAGACGGCTTGTTTTGTCAAAATCGACTGAAGTGATGTTCAAAGTTACTAAATACACTAAACAAAAGAAAACAAGAAAGGCAAAGAGGTCGTCATAAGGCAGAATAACTATGATGATATCAATTTGTGTTGTCTTCCCTGCTTCAACGTCACCAGCCGATAGTCAAGCTCATCGCTCGGTATATTCACTATATTTGTTTACTGGGTGGGTAGACTGGTAGGTTTGGGAACTGCTTGGCTGGTTGGAGCTGCGGTTAAAAGTGCAAAGTCAAAAGAAGTTCACTACCAGCACCCAATGAGAATCCAGTCCAACTCCTTTACTGTGTAACCCGTTGAAACTATACATGGTGGTTTATCGATTGGCAAAGCTCTAGGCAAAATTCTCGTGGTATACTAGCCCATAATATGTATCATCCGGCCCTATCGCTTTTGTTTGTCACAACGTTTGTACCAGTGAGTTTTTATGCATTCCCTACAACCCAAGGTACCCTGCTTAATGCAGGTACCTACCTATATTCGGACCTCAATCCCAATACCTCCTTACCCAAAACAGAACAACAGCCTCACGAATCTTGGCCCCCCCCCCCCCCATCGGTGTTCGGCATCGAGGCAGAAACAGGGGATTGAGGCATGGATGCGAAAGATTGTAGTGCAGGTCGACTGCTTGCTCCCACTGGCCGAGAAGGCGGCCTACCAAATACGAGACAGGCGTATCATACGACTCGCGGTTCGAGGGCAAAACAGTCACCACTGTCGTGCGGTAGCATACGCGGGCGTCGTTCCGCTGGTGCAAAACGCAGCACAGTCCTTTCTGCCCAAGGGGTGGTCACCGCTGATAAATGTCACCAATGACTTGAGGGCTGGTCTCGACTCGAGACCCTTGGTCCCAGTGATGAATGCTGGTTTCCTGCTACTATTCCGTAATGACCGTAATGCCTTCCCCAGCCGGGCCGTCAGGCACAATAGTGTCGAAGTCTAGAGCCGTCCAGTATTTCAGACGGTAATACGTCGGCAACAGCAGGCTTGGTCTGATCTTATAGCTGTGATGCAATTTCTGTGATGGTGCGACACGGAAAAAATTCATCTGAGGCCAAGATAGATAGGCCATTAGAGTGATGGTGGTTAGCAAAGAAAACCCAAACAAAGAAAGAAAGAGTGATTTACTCAACCAAATGGCAGTTTGCCCTCTGAATCAAGCAAGGACTAGCATCGGACCCGAGTACTATGAGAAGTATCTGGCTCTCAAGGCCCAGCCTCATAGTGGACCGAACAGAGAAGAAAAAAAAAAAAAAAAAAAAAACTCCACTTGAGCTGATAATGTCGAAGCATACTCGTGCATGTGGACTGGGAATCGAGTTAAGCCTCAATTTTGAAATAAACCCAAAATGGTAGGGCTGGAGCTTCCATACCGACACATAAAATTAGACTCTGGGCTCCGATCTCATCGAGAAGCTAGGACAGCATGCATTTTCATCAGCCTGACATGGCCACCCGCCAGCGACTCATCCACGAAACCACTACCGAGTGCTATCGCCGATTTCCAAGGGTTCAGGCACATGGCTCTCTTCCCCGATCCATTGGACCAAGAAATGATTACATGCCGGAATGGGCGACCCGCCGACCCCTAACACGAGTCGTCTGGACATCGCACGCGATGATCCCGCAGATGGGACGACACTAATTGCACGTTGTCGACATAAAATTCCAAGAAAAGAAAAAGTAAAAGGGGACAAGAGGGAGATGAATAAAAAAAAAAAAAACCACATCGGGATATACAGCCAATCTCTGCGTTAACAGACGGATCCTCTTGTTACCCTTTTTGATTTGGCTTTTGCGTTGGCTTTCGAGTAAGATAAGATGCCTCGATCAGTCCAAGTGATTCGGACGACATTGAGTTGATATAGTTATCCCCTCCGAAGGACTCGAGCCAACGTGGCAACTAGGTTGGTCGGGATGACAAGCGCCCGGCTGAGCTCTCCTTGTTTCTGCCGTAGGTGGGTAGGTCAAGACGCCGAGACCGACCGTCCTTAAGCGCGAGGCCCAGCCCTGCCAGGCGGTATTCATGGTCGTGAATATTGCCTATTCAGGATACCCGGCTCGCAACATGCGGATGTGCCGAGATGTCTTGGTTGTAGAATTAGCGCGACTGCGATACCCAAGCCAACGATGAACGTCTGATGTGACAGCAGAAGATACTTGTTCCGCGGACGGTATTCCTCACCACGGGAAACAGACCAGCAACCCCTTGAAAGACACCAGGAGGCAACACCCTGGCTAAAGACCTGCTTAGGTATACTAACATGTGTGCATGGCGGTTGCGGGGATCCTGTGTTCATATCCCGTGTATCAAAACAGACCTATCTATGCCAAGGCGTACAAGCCTCTGAAGGCCCTCCCCCCTGAGAGCTGATTCATTTCAACCTAAAAAGGGTCATGTCGATGCCTCCTGTTTCGAGTATACCATTCTACCCGCTACCCACGTCTCTTCGACTGCGAAAGTGCGCAGCCTGTCCTCAAGCCCGACGATTGGGTCCAGTGATTCCAGGGGCTGGTCAATGACGACCCAATCTGCAAAAGAGCCCCTTTGAATGACGCCCGCTTTGCCCTCCATGAAGGCCCCGTGGGCAGGACCACGGGTAAACCCAGCCAGCGCCTGGTCCACGGTGAGGGCCTCCTCCAAGTGCCAGCCGCGATCGGTCACGCCGTCGGCCCCCTTGCCGGTGTGCGGGTTCTTGCGCGCGACGGCGGCGTAGATGCCCTGGAACGGATTTGGCGGCTCGACGGGGAAGTCGCTCCCCAGAACAGGGTTCAAGGGCAGAAACGTCTTCATCCGGTAGGCCTCGGTCCGCGTCCTCTCGGGGCCTAGACGCAGCTCCGCGTAGCTCATGTCCGAGGTGGCGTGCGTCGGCTGGATGGATGGTATGATGCCGAGCGCAAACATGCGTTTCTGGTCGTCCGGGTGCACGATCTGCGCGTGCTCGATCCGCATCCGGTAGCGCTCCTCCTGCAGCCTGCGCAGGGCGTCGGTGTCGGAGTCGGCGGCGGCGTCGCCCAGGCCGTCACGCAGCACGGCCTCCATGGCGTCGATGGCCACGCGGTTCGCCAGGTCCCCTATCGCGTGGATGTTGACCTGCCAACCTCCCGCCGCCCACTCTCGCGCGACCCGTGCCAGCGTCGAGGCGTTGACGAGCAGCGACCCCGCGGCTCCGTCGTCCAGCCGGTCGCTGTATGGCTCCAGCATGGCCGAGCCCCAACTGCCCAGCGCCCCGTCGCCAAAAAGCTTGACGCTGCGGATCGTGAGCATGTCGTCGTCCTCGTGTCTGACGGCGGCCGCCTTTGCCAGGCAGACAGTGTTGCGCTCCTCGCACTCGAGCATCCCGTACACCCTGAGCGTGAAGCCGCCGTCTGGGCCCGCCGCGGCCATAGCCTGCATCATGGCCAGGTCCGTCGGTGTCGCCCCGGCGTCGTGCATGCCCACCAGCCCTACGCTGTGGAGGGCCTTCATGGCCGACCGCACAAACTCCTGCTTGGTCCCGCGGCCGGGGCGTGGCCACAGCGCCGTGACAATGTCCATGGCGTTGTCGCAAAAGACGCCCATGCCGGGATCGCGGATGATCTCGCCGCCGGGCACCTCGCGCGGGAGGTCGGCGGGCAGCAGGTCGAGCACCGAGCGAGACACCCAGGTGCAGTGGACGTCGACCCGGTCTACCATGATGTAGAGGCCCCTGAGCCGCTCTTCCCGGGCCAGCATGTCCTTTGGGTTTTATCAAGCGTTTTGTCACTCATCAGCATTGCCAAACAAAACAATAACGACAGAAAAAAAAAGGCATCACCGAATCGTCAAAAGAAACAACCCCAAATGTGGTGGCATCCTTACAGCACTAGGCATGCCCCCCAGAGCCATCTGATCCCACCCAACTCCCCTGATCCACAAGCCCCGCGAGCCGACGCCGGGGTTGGCCTCGAGGTAGGCCACGATCCTGCGGTTGACCTCGTCAAAGGACGAGGCCCCAAAGAGGTCGACCGAGTGCAGGAACTCGCCGTACTGCAGCAGATGCCCGTGGCCGTCCCAGAGACCCGGCATCGCGTGTCCTGGCCGCATCTCGGCGCCGGGAACCTCGGCGGCCTCGGCGTGCAGCTCCGTGACGCGTCCGTCGCTTACGGAAAAGCAATCGGCCCTCGCCGGGTGTTCCACCCCCGTCCTGACGCCCCCGCTGTAGCAGTACGTCTTCGTCTCTGCTCCCCCAGAGGATGCCGTAAAGTCTGCCGTCTGCCATCGCTGCCGGTAAAAGATGGCTAGACCGAGGACGAACAGCGAGAGCAAAAGACCCCGCTTGGTCGTCACCAGTCCTGCCATGACTGACGTATTTCTTTTCTTGCGCGGGGTTTTGTCGTGGCCGGATGTAGTTTTTGACTTGGCCCGATCGAGGGGAGGAGGGGGGTATCGGATTTACCGGAAAATGGCTCAAAAGGTGGTCGACGCGGCGATTTTAACCTGTTATCATTTGGGATTATGTTTTTTTTTTTT